>NC_134028.1:8511519-8817606 GCF_964204645.1 Tubulanus polymorphus | reverse complement strand
GACCTCTGAAATCAGGCGGGTTGACGAGGCAATGCGGAAACGTACCCTCAGAAAGGCTGCTCCCGATCCAGCTTCCGTGCAGCACTGATGTCCAGACTGCGGTCGGGGCTTCAGAGCCAAAATCGGTCTCATCAGCCATCAGAGAACACACAGAAGCTGAAACTGAAGTTTGGTCATCTTCGACTTCGAAGGACGAACACCAACAATTATCATGTCACTCATCATTTATTTGTAATTACTCTTCTCACTCAGTTCTCTGTAATTAGTGTCAGTCTACCTATAAATACTGTTTTTCCATTGACTATACTCATTCATCTGATGAAGCTTCTATTCATTAGAAGCGAAAGCTCGTGCGTCAAATAAATAGTTAACCTATTCCGTACTACTCGTCTCGTCACTTAGAATAACACAAACAAGTTATTTTAAATGACTGTCTACAGACTCAAGAGGATATCGAGTGACAGCCAAACCGGAACACAAACCAAAATTGAATTTCCTATTCACATCACCAATTTTCCTATCACCGTTCCTAGAAAATCTCACAGAAGTTGTTTAGCTTACGATACAATTTTGATTGGATTAACAATCAAACAAACAGAAAAATAGGCGGTGGTAAAACCTCATTGGTAGAGTAAGAGAACTAAACTCCTGTCAAGCCGTCATTGGTTACCTGTTTATTCACGTATCGAATACAACCTATTCCTAGGCCTTTAGGGCCTTAACATAAAGATTCTAATGTTGACGGATTCGGGTCATAACCTTAAATTCCACGCACACAAAAAACAAAGTGTTTTAGCGAGCGGTACCTCGTATATGGAATGCGTATGCCCTATCATCGTCGAGGTAATTTCAAATGTGCATTGAAGAATCATCTTTTCGGCAAGCTTTTTACCTGTGTGCTCTATTACTGGTTTTTGTAATGACTAATTCTATTTCGTATGATATCTTAATAGTATAATATTCTCACTCCCTGTTGTGCTCAACTCTCACTCCCAAGCGTGGCACCAAACACTCCGTAAAGACAAGCCATAAAACCCAAAAACTAACATCCGAAAACCCAATCCCAAACCATAAAGGGGAGTTAAACATTAGATCAAAACAGCAATCGCAAAGAAGCAATATTGAGATCATATGTAAAAGCCTTACGGGACTGAACCTCCCTAATCGCTCAAAGATAAAATATGTACACGAGCAATGGTTTGTAAGCATCATCAACCGCGGTAACATGACCAGAGGGAAGGGAAAGCAAACCCTCAATAGTTACCCAACGGTAACCACAATCGTCGAAAATAGAATCCACACCCTCAAATCAGATCGTACCGTTTGCCAAAGGCAACTAAAAGGAGTATACTAAACCAACCCCCATCCAACATGACCGAAGCCATGACAACGGACACTAAGATGCCCGCGGATAAATTTAGATCGACGATCTAACTTTATTACCAGCGTAAACAATCGACAGGTTTCAGGCGCCAAATCTTTTGCAATTTTATTTCCGCCTCGGGAAAAGGTAAAAGACAAATTGACCAACAACCAAAACCCGTGGAATACATGGGCAAACGTAACACGAAGCTGACCAGCCATGAACAAGAAATATGAAAATGCTAAGTTCTGAGTGCTCGCGTAAAACAGCAAAATGTAAGGTATTTGTCCCTCACGAACGGAACAAACTAAATCAAGCGTTGGGCGCGACTAAACTCTCCACGGAAACGAAAATGCGCTAAATAAAATCAACAAAACGGATCAGAAAACCGAAATAATAGACGAACTCCCTGACCGATAATAAATCTCACATTAGTGGGACCAACGTAGTATACCGAAACACACTCAGAATATGGAGAACCAACAACCCT
Organism: Tubulanus polymorphus; assembly: GCF_964204645.1. Lineage (NCBI taxonomy): Eukaryota > Metazoa > Nemertea > Palaeonemertea > Tubulaniformes > Tubulanidae > Tubulanus > Tubulanus polymorphus. The sequence continues at coordinate 8,815,753 of NC_134028.1, read as the reverse complement.
GACCTCTCAAGTTTTCCCTGCCCTAAAAATTCATTTATTCATTATCACTCTTTATTCTTAAACGTAACAATTCTTCCATTCTTTTCTCACTCACTCCGGGGCAGGATATACAGCCCTCCATCCCGCACCCAGCAAGCAACAAGACGCACAGTCCTGTGACGCACACAGCCTCTTATCCACACCCAGTGGCTACAGCAAGTTTGTCCCAGCTCATTGGACGCCCGCACACAGTGGGCTTTCAAAATCTATCCAAACACATTGGTTCGCTAAACATTTGGTCCAAACACATCGGAGGCCCGCACACAGTGAGCTTCAAAAATTTATCCAAACACATTGGATCGCTAAAAATTTGGTCCAAACACATTGGACGCCCGCACACAGTGGGCTTCAAAAATCTATCCAAACACATTGGATCTGACCACACACAGTATCCTAATTGTAGTTCTCTTTGAAATTTGGTAAAGCGCTTTAAAGCCTTCGGGAATGAGGCTCTGTATAGATGAATGCCGCGTCTGTCATTTGTGCATAAACATTTCAAGTTAGTTGAGTCGTTTTCGTTTAGTAAAGAAATTTGTTAGCAAAACCAGAGTACTCTAATTGTACATGTACATTCAATTGTGATTATTCAATCGGAATAAACTCAAGTTTTTTTTAATTTTCGAGATTAAACAATTTATAATTACCTTTATTTTTAGACTTGAATCGCTTATATTTCGAAACATATGAATAATGACTATTATCCCTACTACTGGAACTGCAAACAACCACACTTTGCGCAACATTATCTCAAAATGAATTGAACATTGTAATGAAAGCAGACCACGTTGATTCATTCAGGCAGCAGGGATAAAATACCACCACAGCTGTTACTTAGTGTATGGATAGATCGAATAAAAAAGCAAATGTTCATCTTAAGGTCAATTTTGAGACATTGCATCCATTATAGGTTGGTCGGTCGGTCGGTCGTTAGTTAGTTAGTTAGTTAGTTAGTTAGTTATTTAGTTAGTTATTTAGTTAGTTAGTTATTTAGTTAGTTAGTTAGTTAGTTAGTAAGTTAGTTAGTTAGTTAGTTAGTTAGTTAGTTAGTTAGTTAGTTAGTTAGTTAGTTAGTTAGTTAGTTAGTTAGTTAGTTAGTTAGTTAGTTAGTTAGTTAGTTAGTTAGTTAGTTAGTTAGTTAGTTAGTTAGTTAGTTAGTTAGTTAGTTAGTTAGTTAGTTAGTTAGTTAGCATCCGCGTGTGAGCCAATGTTGCAGCAGAGATTTGGTCCTGGCGGATACGAATTCAAACGTCCGTTCGTCATACAATATGCATAGCGATCATGCTAAAAGGAATCGAGTATAAATTTCGTCTCCCCGTCGCGCCGTGGAGAGGAAAAACGCTATTATGTAAATTAAAGTGAAAAATACAATATCGCTTAACTTACTGCCCCTGGAATCTAACAGCTGCACTCTGTGAGATATGATAACATTTAAGGCTGTTCGAATTTCACGGATACCGGACACCGGATACTCGAGATTGTGAAGGGGTTATGATTAGAGTTATGGGTTAGGGGACCAAACCGAAGGTTTGGAGACCCCACGGGCAGTGGGTTATCCCTGTAAAGAAAAGTGCGAATTAATTGTTGTAGTGAGGCGGTCTACGGGAGTTGATGCCTCGGGGCGTGTTCGTGTCGAGTCGTCGTATCCAATCTTGTTCGGCTGCTTCGCGGATCGGTCTCGTCGAGCCTGGTAGGTGTTGGAGACCGTATACCCGAAAGTGTTGGCGGGCGAGGTCGCTCTGGTTGAAGTGGTCCGAGACTGGAGTCGAATTCTTCGTTCTGATGCGTGAGACATGATGTGTGACGCGTTCTCGTAGAGACATTCCGGTTTGGCCGACGTACAGCATGTTACACTTGGTGCATTCGATGCAGTATACGATTTCACGGGTCGCGCAATTAATTGTGCTGCGGATCGCGTGCATTTTGTTGTGGCTGCGGCAAACTGTTAATTCTCGGATGAGGGGACACGTGCGACATCTTGGTGTTTTGCATTTCTTGGTGCCTCGACGTCGGGTTGACGGAGTTCTTTGAGTAGACCTGGAAATAGAAGAATTTAAAACAACGGAAGTATTTAAAAGATGCGATGAAGAGGGAGCTCGGGAAGGGGGTGGCTCCGGGGTTTGAGCTGCGACGACGTTAGGAGATCTTTGAGACTCTTGTGCTTGGTGTAGGTGTAACAAAATTTCAAACGTCAGTATTACGTCAGTTTGTGTCGGTATTTAGTTGTACCGTGAGCCTCGTGGGCATATTCTGACTTTTCGGAGTCACGAGGAAAATTGAGTTAGTGGACGTGCGATTTGTGGCATTCTTACCCATTCCCCTATGCGTCGGGTCGGATTTGGGGAGTGTTGATTTGTGGCGCGTATAGTATCATTTAGTATCGAGTTGCGTCAAACCTGAGGCCACGTGCGAGTTGTTTATGAATGTGACCCTGTCAATCATTCCCGTGTCCTCCTTCGTCACGCTTCAGATGATCGGCGTTTTCCTTTTGTAATTGAATTGGAATCTCGTGATAATTTCCGAGTGGATAGCTGTGAATATTAAATAGTTTTGAGGTACGCTGGAACGTTGGTGAAGAAATCTGAAGTTATAGTTTGCTACCACAGGGGTTTGGCGATGGGCTTGGATTTTATTTCCCGGTTGTTGATAATAATCTCGCGAGAATTGCGCTAAATATGAACTGCGAATAAATTCAAAATATCACGGAAATACCTTGTGTTTATGTTGTTTATTTATCCGCTATTAAGTTTCGATAAACAATTGGTCGTTAAGAATCATTATCAGACGGTCGTCACGCTTTACTATATAAAATAACAAGGGATGAAACGCAGTTCAAGTCGTGCCAGCCAGAAAGTTGGGACAGCCACGTGACGGTCGCGCTTCTTATTTGACTGAATGCAAACCCGAAGCATGTATGATGGAAACTATGAAACGAAACATATTTGAGAATAACTTACATTCAAATGCATTTTTTGACTATGAATTATATATTTCATCATAATTTATTCGTTATAAGTTATTTATTTCATATGAATCATAATCTGACAATTGATATCGGTCTGTGAATATGTTAACTTTTCATGTTGAAGTTTTAAATGCGATGACGTCATCAGAATGTCCCACGTTTCTGGCAACCTTGACCTCGGCCACCAGGCTAATCGAGACGTCTGAATTAACACCATGCGTGTGACTTCAATATGCACTGTTACTATGCAACTATAGTCTATACTATAAGCGGCTAAGCGTATTAACTTTGTAGCGCGTAATCTCTCCGTTCGCGCGGCTTCGATTACGCGTTGAGTGGTATGAATTGAAAGGGCACCATATGTGGGACTGTTCAGTAGACCTCCTTGAACACGAAAATTACCGGTGCCCAATTTTCATTGTTGCCGTTGTTTTGTATTCACGTTGTATTTTTGCATCGCGCATGTTTATTTATTTCAACTGATTTGAAAATACGAATCACAGGAAAATACATTGATCTAGAACAAAATTACATCGATATAGTAAATGATGAGTTAACTCAACAGTGATTGTTAATCAACATCGAACTGGTAATTAGACGTAATAGTTACCTCATTTGAGAAAACTTACCTAGTTCTGAAATTAGGTTGGTGAATGAGCTACTTACCTAGTGAAGTAGGTTGGCGAGTGAGCGATATATTTCACTCCGTGGAAGTTCGTTTCATTAGCGAAGTCAAGAGCCGCCGTTTTCGAATTCTCTTTCTCTTTCGCATCTTGTTTTTCGCTCATCGATTCGGTTTATTGAAAATAATTTGGAATAGTTTTAGTAGTAGCGCTTTCAACGATTCAAACTCGCTGTCAGTTAAAGATGTGCCCCGGAAACTTATCAGAAATCTGCAACACATAGGATGCAAATTGTATACGCCATAATCAATATAAAGCAGTGGAATGTCTACGTAACTATTCCTGATATGCGACGACTGACTGCGATAGTTAGAAAGAGGCAACGGCGTGGTCACATAATCGGAAAGCGATGCAATTTTAATCATTCCAAATTGCAGGCGCCCATGCGTGACGTTCGTACCCCGTGAGTCTGTGTATCAAGCGATTACGGACAAACGCATTAACTAATTCACAATACTCATAAGGGGATGTATATATGCAGATGTTGTCCAAATGTCAATGAATACTTGTTATAGTTCGCATCTGAACACATAAGCGTCAATTCAGTAACCAATAAAGAAGTTTCCAGTTTCTAGGCGCCATTTTGTGGCGGTCCCTCGAGGTCCCCATTGTTGCGATGATTTGCGCTCATTTTTAAAACATAAGTTTAGATTGAATATCATATAGTTCTGCAGCCCCTTGCTCGACGAAATCAATTTATTGTCACATATTGTCACCAATTTACACTTACATGTACTATTTGCGTTGATGTTGAAATTCATTCTGTTCTGTTTCAGCCCTCCGTTCTGTGTGCATTGTCAATGAGACCGTGTTTTTTATTAGTTTGATTAATTTTTGTGTGAAGTGCTTCCCCTTTAATAGAAATTGAAACAAAGTTTGTGAATATAGACAACAAGGTATTCGACCGGAAAGTAGACATGAAATCAGTTAGATGTTGGGCTTGAATTGTTATAGCAGCAGTGGGACTCAAGTGCGTAAATACGTTAGTATTGACTGTCGTGATATTGTTTTTTAGATTATGTCCCGCCTGCAACGCTTTAGGAGACGAACGATATTTCATTTTCGATTGTAATTTACTCACCGAATTCCGTGAAAACTACTTTGATGTAAATACCTTTCGGAACTTATGTAGATGTATTAAATCCAATTTTGAATTTGGCACAATTTATCAAAATAGGACTAGATGTATCTAAATCTCTCATGTAGTAAATGTATTGTACATGTAAATATGTATTGTAAATAGTGTATTATGTGTGTGCCCAGTTTATCAAGTTTTGAAAGCTTTTCGTACCGTTTATGTTATCAATTTTATATACTGTTTTTCCTCCGTATACCATGGAAACGGTTTGAGTGTAATAAATGTTCGTATTGGTATTCGTACAGTAGAGTCATAGTATATAACCAGACAATTTTCAATACTGAGGTGGTAAAGAGTTTTATGTGAAGTTTGCGAGGAAGAGGGAGCCTTCGCTTCGCTTGAGAGAACGTCCTCGTATCCCGGCATAATAGTCCAAAAGTGGGAGGGATCGTGTCCAATGAGAATGGAAGTAGATATTGAAAACTGGGAGAAGAATCAGGATCGTCCATGCCACCGCTTAAAGTGAACTTGCAGCTCTGAATAAATCTGCATATCTTCCTCTTCATTTGGTGTTCTCTTTCCATTTTCATGATCAACGCAAACCCAATACAATCAACTGGTTCAAAAATACGTTAATGAGAACAAGCTCGAGAATTCTTGTTTAAATACGACCTGTAATGTGTGTTTATTGAAGGAATATACTAGAATAGCAATAGGTACACGTAATTCAAAACAAGAATTATTTTATAAAATTCTATCAAAACATTCATATTCTAAAGCAGCACATTTTGTAAATACATTGCAAGCAAAATGATTCAATTTCTATTATTCAATGTAGTTTTAACTGCTCTAGGGATAAAGATTTGTTATAGCAGCAGTGGCCTGATACATTTATTAGGCGTATTTTTGGTATAGGTCTTGCAAATATCATTCGAGTTATCTCATTGCACTGAGCTTCTAAAAGGCGCTCGGAAATCAGCACTAGAAAACAAATGATAATCAAGCTGTTGTACTAGCGATTTCAGTTATTACGACTTATTTTCATTGATACTTGTTACGTGTACGGTACTACTTTTCTATTTCATTTTTGGTTTGTTCAACTCCAAAAAAATCTAAAAAACTTCGGACAATTGAAATTCTCCATCAAATATGGTTATTAATCTTTGCACAAAAATAGAAAATTACTTGAGGTTGTGTGGGTATTGGACTTAAAGTCAGGACCTTCAGTATCCGAAATATTTGCCCAACCCACTATGAACCGAGGGTCAGGTGTGATCGTCCTGCTTACAGAAAGAAATTAATTGCGAGATCATTCTGACCTTACTAACACGATTTGAATTGTACCCGACCTGTTCGGATGTTTTACGGTGAAATATTTTCACGATAAATATATTGACTACTTCTCTTACAACCGATATTGATATTTGATTAAGTTACATTTATATTTTAGACAATGGTCCAATTTTCACAGTCTGAGTCTATTTCGAGATTTCTGGAGAAATGATTTTTCATTTGATGCAAACAAAGGGTATTTTAGGCCTCACTAGACAGGAGATGGCTTCAACTTGCGTCAGACTATTGATACAGACAGTACACTCATTCAACAGTATATTCTGTCAGCGCTTTCTTAGTCCAGAGGTTAACTTATATGTAGATTGGCTAAATTCATAGCGTTTGTGTCTGTGCTGAGCAAGCCGGGAACATACCTTCGATTTATTTGCAGTTATCGCGAATCATGAATTCCACTCGGATGCAGATCGGTCGAACTTATAGCAGTAACATCATTCCTATGTCCGTGGTAAACAGATCTGGAACCTACCGTACTGTGTCATTCGTCGTTTTACCAACCTTGTTCATGCTTGGAGTTTTCGGGAATTCAGCTACTTTCCTGATAATGATAAGTCGCCGATTCCGCAGTTTATCTTACGCAAACTATCTGATCGCTTTGGCCATCAGCGATTTCACGATCTGCATCAGTTTTACGCTGATGCCTGTTTTACAGTTTGTTTTCTTCCACGTTAAAAATGCTCCTATATTTATCATGAATTCACTGATCAGTTGTCAAATCCACGAATTTATAATGGGGCTTGCGGTCAGCAATAGTTCGTGGTTAATAGTAGCGATAACTCTTGAACGTGCGGCAGTTGTGCTCTTCCCGTTCACATCTCGTTTGATATGTACACCTACATTCGCAAGTTTCGTTATATTGATGATTATTGCAGTAAATCTACTGGTTATGCTTCTTCTACCTGCTTTATCGATTCATTTGACAGACCTGTCTTTCGGATGTTACTATGCGTTATCCGACCAAATAACATATTTTACCATAATTGACATCCACCTCCACATCATACCCTTGATTTTTATTGTAACATCAAATTCTGTTATAATAGTTCAGTTATTCAGAGGTTCAAAAATTGTTTCGTCTGATCAGAAAACTACAAAATCAAAACGTACAACAATAATGCTTGTAACAGTTTCACTCGCATTTGCAATATTTAATCTTCCATCCGCTATAACTACGTTTTTACCAATCCCAACGGAACAGGCAGATTTTCTATATGACGTTTTCACTCAGTTCCATGTTTGCAATTTTGTGGTGAACTACAAGTAGAGCTGGGACAATCCTATCAACCAGAACGGAATTATGACAGTTATTTCACCCCTTTTACTGCTATTTTTGTTCATATTTTCATTGTTTCTCATAAATCCATTGTGTATTATGAAGTTGCGGATGATTTGGATGATATTGGCATTGTCACTTCATACAACTTAAACCCGTATTTACTGTCGGTTGGTCACAGTGACATTTTGAAAATAAAATGTTAATGTTTTTTTTTACAATTCCAATAGAAAGATGTCTGTACAAGTCACATTTTTGAAGGATAAAGTCGAAACGTCGAAAATAAATCATAAACTGAAGGAATGTCTATTAACAACCCTAAAAGTTTACATTTACAAGAAACTTAATGGTGGAAGCTGCCAGGTATAGGCACTGGTAGCTGATGGTTAGCGTAGTCGTACCTGGCAGCCATTGACGATACATATTTAGTAGCCTGAAAGCTACATTAGGAGCAATGGCAGTCATTTTTGCAGGTGCAAAAAGTCCTGAATTTTTTACTCGAGGTCGGAACTTTGTTTTTACTGTGAACAATAACTCGTAATCCCGATGACTTGCGTTCACCTTTCATTGTTTCATAATTTTTCGGATTTATCAATAGACTCGATAGACTTATAGGACACCCGGCATTCAGGCTGTGACCTACGAGCAATCATCTCAACGAGATCTCTTCAGATGATAGCTCGTAGTTGTGACCGAGTGGTCAGCGCGCCAGGCTCATTGTGAGTTTTCTAATTATTTTTCCTTGAAAATAATTCAAATGAATTGTTCACTTTGATTCAAAATGAAATAATTTCGAAAAAACGCAAGAAGTCTACTGGTTTTGTAAACGTGTCTCATAAGTGTTTTCTAGCAACCGTTGACTTAGTAACCCCGTTGCCACAGGGCGTTGACGGCAGTCATGGACGAATACCGCCCAACTGTGGTACAGCTCGATGAGAGCGAAATCGTTCTGAAACGGAAAAACCATTTGTGGAAACCCGAACGACAAGATCCTCTCAGCCAATTAGGATACACAGTTCATGAGGTCATCGGTCAAGGTCTGTTTACGAAAGTCAAGAGGGCGCATTCGAGACGATTCAACAGAGATGTAGCGGTGAAAATCATCGCGAAACAGAAAATAGCTGCAGAATTTCTGTCAAAGTTTTTGCCACGAGAAATCTATCTACACCAGAGACTATTACATCCTCATCTGGTAAGATTAAGATTTCAACCGAATCCTGCGCATCTGATAAAGGAAATATTTGCGTCGAATAGGACTTTGGTTTGGCAAAGTCAAAAAGAAATACCGGTAATACCAAAAAACGTCAATCTCTGAATTATTCATAAGATACAACAAGTCACGTTACCATTATCTAGTTTGGACGGCCATTCCGCCAAAATGATTCGTATCGAATGCGACTTTATCCAAAACATATTCAAAGCATATCTTCATACAAATCGCTATCTACGTATTTCTCGGATGAATATCTGGACGTATCGGCCCCACTCCGCGCGGTTGCGCCACCGCGCGGGATTTACGCGAAGCAGCAGAACACAAACATGGCCACTCTCTCAATTTTCAATGATAGAAATCGTGTGTGCATTTCAATTATTTCGGCTGTTAGGGTTTTAAGGCACAATATAAGTAGATGATGTGATATGGCGATGTTAATTAATGATAATCCCGCAGTGAAGCTAGTCACGAACGGTGCCGATTGAGTGTACAGCTGCCAAAAACACTGAAATGTGCGTAGTTGCGTAACTATTTGCAGTGAATTGCAGACGAAACATGAAGCCTTAACGGCCGTTTAAAAAAAAAATATACCAATCGCAATTTTAGAATAAAAATGAGATAGAACCTAAGTCAAAATTCTGGCCATTTCTAAAATGTTATAACTAATTTTTAGTCAGTGCGGAACGTTTAGTTTTCCAACAATAATGAGGGGTGGTAGGTAGTCATGCAATTCAAGTCATCATTTTTTACACGTTACTTCCGTGTTGTTGAAAATCTCGCGAGTCCTGGACCAAACCCCACTGAACAATGTGACCTTTGTGCTGGCCACAAATGCACACAGATTACACTACACTACCCATTACACACTCCAGTACCCACAGCTTTCATATATCCATCCAAATATTTAGTGTCTTTCTTCTTGGATTTTTTGGGTTCGAATCCTGAGGTAGGCTACTTGATAAATTTTTACCTCCTTGTCCGAGTTGAAAAACTAACCGTATGGTTTCGCCATCTAGTGTTATAATTTGACGTTACACATCCAACATTAAACATACATTGACACACTCATAAACTAGACACTCTTTTCTTCAGGTCCAGTTGATAGAAGCAGTTGAGACGTCAACCCATTTGTACCTAGTGGAGGAATTCGTACCTAACGGCGATTTATTGGAATACGTAAACGAGAAAAGGAACGGACACCTGAGCGAGGCTGAGAGCAGACGATTATTCAAACAGATGATAGATGTCGTTACTTACTTACACTCAGTCGCTGTCGTTCATCGCGATTTGAAACTCGACAATTTTCTCTTAGATGAAGAATACAACATTAAGATTACCGGTACGTAATTATCTGAACTTAGCAATTACGATAATTCTAACTAATTAGCCTGTGAATGCGACATGTTGAGCGAAATTAAATAGAGGGAGTGGATAAGTGGGGAAACCCGAATCGAAATATAATCCGCCAGTACTATTAACAACGCAGCCAGTTAGGTGTCGGAACTCATTTTCCACATTATTAGTATTCATTATCGGTTAATTTTATTCGATCTTGGCACTGGATGTACGTATATGTATCAATCTGGACACCGTGGAACGTTTTGACTAAAATCTCTTACCTTTTCACAGTTTCCAGGGTCCGCATTGTTGAATTTTTGTCCCTTTTTTCCCCTTTTTTTCAGCTGATAATTAACTTTTTTTGTGATATCACTCACTTATAAAGTTAGTGCAACAATGCGCGCTGATAAAGTTATAAACATTGATACCGTCTTCCCGATAATTCAACTTGAATTATTGCTCATCCCATTCAAAAGTTCGTTATTCTTACCAATTTAAATTTACATTTTTGCAGATTTCTATTAACTTACACTCCTCCTTCAAACATTCGGCACTTTATTGACATGGCCTTAAACCCGATATATATATATAAATATATATATATATATATATATATATATATATATATATATATATATATATATATATATATATATATATATATATATATATATATATATATATATATATATATATATATATATATATATATATATATATATATATATATATATATATATATATATATGTATATATATATAAGTGAATGCCTGAAGGTTGGGATCCCAGATTGCAGACCGATACCTGTAGTGCGTAGTAAATACGCCGAATAAGTATATACAATGATATTTTCTTGTCATTTGAATTCGAATAGATTTTGGATTAGCGCGTCTTTCAAACCGGACGGAACACTGTTCGACACCTTGCGGCTCCTACGTGTACGCAGCACCGGAAGTGATGGATGGAGAGCTCTATGACGCGTATAAGGCTGATTTGTGGAGTTTAGGTATAACGATACACGTGAATTCGAAACTATTTCGATTAACTCTGGCTATTGTTTCGAGAATTGTGGAATGCATTCTTGTATCATAGTTAAAATAACACCCATAAGCAATTATATTTTGTCATATTATGGGGACCAAGCAATTAATTCAAATTAAGTGAAGCCCAGGTAAAGTAAGTGCGCGTAAACCCACAATTGATGGACCGGTCCAAAGTTAGTTTCGAGCTGCGATCCTCGCACGGTAAGGGTTACCGCCTCGCATACACATCAGATGGCACAACATTGAACATCGAGTTATTCGTAGTGAATTTCTTTAGAATTGTAACAGCATTCTTCCAAATCCGCATACTATCATTAAATCTGTCATCGAATACGTTTCATTTTCTTACCCAGTGCACGTGCATGGCATAGATTTCACTGATAATTGATTTATTTATTTGGGAAAAGTCGAATTTAGCTGAAATGTAAAAGTAATTGATGTGCAGTAAACCACAGCGAACCTGGCGGATCTTTGCATAATTCTCGTTTGCCACAGTTACGGTGCCGGTAACCCCATTCTATCAGCGTCTTTTATTACAACATTTCGGATGTGTTGGCTCAAACAAGAAAAAGATAACTTTGTTCTAATAAATAAGCATACGAATTACAGGTATCTGCTTGTACGCGATGGTTTGCGGATGTTTTCCATTTTCCGATATGGATTTATCAGTTTTGCGCGAATCGATGACCACTCACAAAATTCGTTTCCTTAAAACTGTATCTCAAGGTAAATAACCGAGAATGAATCTAATTTGATGTATGTATGTAGACCGCATTATAGTGAAACTATTTTGAAATGTAAATAAACAACGGAGTTGCTTAAAGATCCGTATTGAATGATATGATTCCCAAAACATTGAACATAATTTGGATAAACTCATCATTCAAACACTGATTTTCGGAAAATTCTTTTTTCTACAATTAGAATGTAGGGATTTGATTCTGAATCTGCTAAGCGTAAACCCACAAGATCGACCTATGGTAACTCAACTCAATAGATTTGAATGGATGTGTATGACTCTACCGCAGGAAAGCGACTTGGTCGTTGCGGCACCATCTACAGGTAAACGTTACATAACATAACCTAGCAGGTAACATAGCATAGCATAACATGAATATAACATGTAGTCTAACATGATAGGTAAGGTAGCAGGACTGGTAAACTTAGCGCTTTGACTAAAAACCCAACGCTCTTCTCCCCTTTGCCAAGTGCCTCATCAGGACAAACTTGCAACTACTGTTAAAGATACATATACAGATAACATAACTTACGTAATCATGACATAACAGGTAACAAAACATGTACATGGACATGGGCATCGGCATGGGCATGGATATGGACACGGATGTGGAAATAACAATTCTTATGCCAACATCCTTGCTTGTTACGGCCAATATATTTCAGCGTCGAACTTGCATCGTAGTCGAAGTGGAACTAATATAATGTTAGATGAGGCTGAACACGGATTCACTTGCGATCAACGGTTAAAAGAGCGACGGTCAACGCTCGTTTCTGACGTACTACACGCCGTTGCACTGAAACATTGGTATGTATCGACTGGTGGTCACTTTAATTTTTCTTGATTTTTAGTGGGATACCGGCAACGCTATAAGCGATAATCCGCCGGATCACTAGTGGCGCTGGGTTATCGCGCTTCAATTTCTCTCCTACATTTCAATCAAATTCGAATCAACTTTTCTCACTTGTAAGTCAATTTTTAGTAAATCTGCCGTTAATATAATAAAATATATACCATTATACCATAAAGTGAGTGAGAAAGCCGATCTTATGTCTATCCGATGACTCGATTGATAATGTTCGGATTTGGAAGCCTAAATATCGAGTTCAAAATCGTTGAAAATGAACTGATTTTCACTACCAATAACCCAGTGTTTGTTGTGCCATCTGGTGAGTGCCAGTATCCCTATCTTGAATCAGTGAGTTGTTTCTGTATATTGCGATGTTTCACCAACTCGATTCATGCGTGTCTCGGGTATAGCTACTAGATCTTTCTTCGAACGAACATTTCTGTTTTTATAACGCAGTGAAGAAGCCACGTCTGATTTCGATCTCGGTGATCCCGCTTCCTCGATCGGAGTTACTGGACCCGCCGGTCGTCGTCTGAGCGTCGCCATAGCTACCGAAGTGAATGCGAACGAAAAATCGCGGGCCGTTAACTGCGATGTAGGCGGCGCTAGCGGGCGAAAACCGAGCATAGCACCGCGAAAGCAAAGTATCGCAGCGCATGCGCGGAAGGGAAGTATTGTACCTGGAGGAGACCTGCGAAAAGGGAGTCTTATCATTCAGACACCCCCGATGGTAAAAGTCAACGACGCGGTCACGACAGCAAGGGATCCAATCAGAAGAGCAAGTTTATCCATCGGAAGCAGTGCCAGAAAAGGTAAGCTTTCAAGACGCTATAAACTAGATTACGCGCCTGGGCCCTCTCATGTCCTCTCACGAGACCGTAACCGTAACCGTAAATCACCGAGAATGGATCTTTAAAAGCCCGCCGCACACGGCACCGAAAAAATTGTTTTTTTCGTGAAAAAAATGTTTTCTGTGTATTTTGTTATTCCGTGTGTGATTGGCTTTTCTCTGCAGGAAAGTTGATGTTTCTTTAAACGTGCATATTAGTTTTGAAAATTTCAAACTAGGCAAATGGCAGACCGATGTTACAGTATGTTACTTCGTGTTCATACATTTCGACAAATTCATTTTTTATATTCAGATTCATCGGCGGCCAGTCCGATCAATCACCGCAGATTGAGCATGGCCGCCTCCGGGAAGACGCCATTAAATTCGTATCGTCGCGGAACATTAATGACATCGATTACAGACAACAGTCCGCGTGGTTCCCACACCAGCATCATAGAATCCGTCCAACCTAATGCCGTGCCGGAACATGATAAATGCGAGAACGAACTGCGGCAAGTGAGACATTCGCTCGCCTCCAAAGTAGCCGCGAGCGCCGGCAACGAACGACGCCGTTCGAGCATCGCTCAACAGCGGCGCAAAGACAGCCACGAACCGACCGCGAATCCGACGACCGATGTTCGAATCCAGGTCGATCCGAAAACGCGTGAGTGTATCGATAAATGGAAAGCGAAGTGTCAAGCGGTCGTCCAGTCGGCACCAGCCGGGGAACAAACTCAATCTGAAACCGATGTTAAATCCGGCAGTTGGGTTATCGTCTAAATCTAGCCGTTCACACAAACCGGATCAATCCTTCTCAGTTCCATCAGTAACTTTCTCCCAAGAAAAACACTTACACATATTCGTTTGCAATAATATTTCATTATTCTATATTCATATTAAACATCAAACTTTTTTTCGTCAACAGTTCAAAAATAGATTGAGATAATTATTAAACATGTTGTTTCTAAATACATCAATAGTTATAAGAATGCACGGTTGCACAGAAATGAATTGGATTACAAATTGTATTGCACGTTATAAAATGACCCGGTCGATTAGGAGAAACAAGGTATCATTCTTAGCATTATTTCAAATTTATTATCTCAATTCCAGACCGGCTGTTTCAATTCCATTTTGAGCTCAATTCAAGTCAAATTGCTACCCACAACTACACCAGGGCCCAGTTCACGGCGTAAATTCATGGCCAGTCTTTGACCAACTTTGTTCTATAGCCAATCATGCCTTAAGACCGGTCTTAAGGTTTAAGACCACTAATGGACTTAAGGGACGACTGACAAACCCGGGACCCGATTCTGTTTTCAGCCAATCCTTGAAACATAAATGTATAAAACTGATTTACTTTCAACCAGGATCCCGTTTCCCGAAGGGCTGGTAAAACCCATTTTTTGGATAGATACTTCACATCTCAGGTTAAACCATGTTATAAACTGGTGATAAAAGAACAACTATCTTGACCGATATCATTCCTCCACTGGCACGAACCAGCACCAGGGCTGAATGTCCGTTACGTCCTTCAATTATTTTTGCGATCCTTTTTCAATCATTCCACTACTGATTGAGACAGTACGGAATAGTTGCACTCGAATCTCAAACTAGGCCTATGTTATAACCAAGATTTCAACTTATTTCAACATTTTATATCGTATGTAAGATTATGTTTGTTATCCAAAACACAAACTTGTCCCCTCCCAAGAATAGAACGATAACGTGGGGGTAGACTATCAAATAATGTGATATTTTCGAAGGCTAAGAAATCGATACCTTGTTCCTCATTTCTGTTGAGCCTAATAGTTGACCCGGCCAGTCACCTTTCTACCCTGTACATTACTCTTTTTAAATCATGTTCAAGCTAGCCAAAACAGACCCGGCAGCTATAGAAATGAACTGACTATAAATGTTATTGAAGTGTTTACAAAAGTCACCCGGCCGATTAGGAGAAACAAGGCATCATTCCGGAACTGGGTCAGTTTACCTACCCAAAATATATCAAAGACTATATCTCAACATGCGAATCATCCCATTTGCTAGATCAAAAGGGAAAATCAGACCACCACTATTGAGGTTTTTTACACAAATGTAACCAGGCTAAGGATGAAAGGAAGAAGCCATTTGTCTTTAATATAGCTTGGTAGGTTCGAGAACGTGTTCTCGAGACTGCGATGTTCGTGAACACTTTTCGTAAACGCAGTTTTTCAAATGCAACTGTGTTTGAATCCAAATACTTCTGTAAATGACTGCCTATTACTCAATTGAAGAAAAAAACAACAATTTCCAACTAAACTAAGCGAGTAGTTACATTTCTATTACCTGTTTTCAAGACTGAAACTGAACAGTTTTGAAAACAGCTCTTAGAAATTAGTCGGATATCACTTCTCTTCATCACTTCACTATTTCCTTAATATACTTTGGGGTTTTTCTTCAACGAAATACTTGATACTTTTTCTTCTACCAATCTCGCAAGAAGGCCGTATTGAGCGATAAGTCATTTTTTTCGGGGACATATTCATAACAGCGCCGAGAAATTTGAAATATCGAGATACAAAAAGAAAGCCATTTTAAGATTCCAGTTGAAATCGAAATGACAATGAAATTTTCTACATTTGAGCAGAGTTTGTGAAGGAAGGATAAAGAAGCATTCTGACATCATAATCACGCATTCCTTCTTTGAGATCTAAAAGGTCAATAAATCACTGATTTGTGCCAAGTGTACTCGATATGTGATGAAACATTGAAAACAAAAGATGTATTGAATCCGAATAGAGAATGAAAAAACTAGAACAGCGATGGAACGGAAAAACAGTAAACCCTGTCTTTGACCCCGAGTCCCAATTCACGAAACAAACCCTCTTATCGATTTAATTTCATAAATTTTACAGTTAAAAAAATTAACATTTCAAGCCTAGGGCACACGATAGAATATTAACCAGAAATAGATTTCAGTGACTGCGTACACAGCAAATTAATGGGGTGTCGGCACTCACCAGATGGGGCAATCATACGCTGGGTCATTCGTAGTGAAAATCAGTTCATTTTCAATAAAATTTGAGCTTGATTTTTAGGCTTCAAAATAAAAATATCAAACAAGTCATCGAATAGAAATAAGATTCGCTTTCTTACTCAGCGTATGGAATAGATTTCACTAAAGATTGAGTTACTAATGCGAATGTAGTTGATGTAAAAGAAAGTAAAGCGCGGCAACCCAGTGCCACCTGGCCGAATCCTCGCTTGCCACAGTATCGTTGCCGGTACCCTTATTGTATCATTTTGTTCAGTTACTGGGACCAACGCACAAGAGTTTCGGTTTCACAAAACTCCAACTTGTTGGTTACTTGAAACAGTGCTTCACTGAACGTGGTTTTGTAGCAAAACAGTAAACAGCAAGTAAGAAAAGAGATTCTATGTCTTGCTGTGTGGTCTAGACTTTAGGAATTAATATCTTAAGTGCCACTGACTTTCACATGTATCTGAAGTGCCAGATCGTGGGTTTGAGCCCCATAGGAACCTCATTGTGTTGTTCTTGTGGAAAGGTCTATCCACCAGGCCTTTCTGACCTCAAACTAGGGATACAAACTGGCACGTCACCGAGAGGAGTTGATTGGTTTTGCAGCAATTTATTGGCAAAGATGATGTCAGAGCCAGACAAGATGAGCGGGGTTGAATATTGGGTCCACTTCGGCTTAGCTCATGGCCCATCAGCGGAAATCAATTTTCTTAGATTAACCTCAGAATGATGTACCATTAAAATGAAATCCCGATGATGTAATAATGCTTTATTCTTTCCGATCTTTTTAACTATGAATGATTTTGGCTCAATTGTAAATCATCGACTTCTTAAAAACAAACATTTTCAAAGACATCTTCTGGATTCCGGGCCCATTGCAAGCGGCCCTCATAAATCTGACCTCTGTTTAAGACAGGTTTACCATATACAATATATATTACGCATATAGGACAAGCTGTATAACCACTGGCCTATAGTGGACTAGTTATATTTGTCTATTCGATCACCGGTAAGTGCGCATAATATAACTAGTCCACTTGGCCAGTGGTTGCGCGGCTTATTCTAGTGTAACATATATACGCATCAGATTTGCAATTTCGCCAAATCAACCGTCCACGTGAATATGGACGGCTTCCTCAGGTAACATTCAGATCCAGTGCGAAAAATCATCCGGTTTTAACCGGCCACAAAGTGAGAATCTCTAAAAATCTAAAAACATGTATATATACATATACTAAATATCAAATAAAAAACGTCGAAGGAATAAAACACAGTTTGAAAATCAACAACGAACTAATAAAACCTTTCCAAATTTGAGCCTCTACGATGATTTCGAGCTCTGCGCCGACATTCAAGTTTTAACTAATACATTGGTAACATCGCTCGTCGTCACATCACATAATTCTATTAAGCATCTTGTGCAAAAAGCATCTCGTACATCTGAATTCTCAATTTGGTGAATTTTCCCACGAAACAAAAGACACGCGATTGTCGCTTTTAGATTTCAAAGGAAAGTCAGAATTAGTGCAAACGAGCTCCGAAGAACTAAGTGTATTCCAAACATTTTGACGTTGCTCATCGAGAAAGTCGTATTGTAAGTTTCGTGGGAATCAAGAATCAACTTTTTACCGATTAGTGCCGCTCAAAGGTAGGCGTGCTTTGGGCTGGTTGGCGATACTGTTGAAAACTAAAACAGAAATCATACACAAATAGTCAATGGCAAGTCCAGTCCGCGAACACATTCAACGCGCATTCAAAACAGGAAAATTATCGAACAATTTTTTCGGATACAATGTAACGTATATAGATGATCAAAGCGAAAACTAGCAAACATGTCTTTTCGCTATTTCAGTTATTAGTAAAATAATTCACAGGCAACGGAGATACAAAATCCTGGAGTAAATATGGATTTAACGACACTTATGCTTTTTTTAATACTATATCAGGTTTTTTTTCATTCCGGTTTTTTTTTCTTCTGTTTACCAAGATTTACAAATAAACGATAGACTTCTATATTTAGGTTCGGTTCCGATGGTTTCCTACGGTCGAGCCGTGGATAAGTTCATCACTACTAATTTACATATGGTTGGATTTGAGATAAGACTTAGTTAAGCACATCGGTATTCTAGTCCTGTTCCGCAGACAGGACTTAAATCAGGCTGCGGCAATGATTTACTCTTTAAGATGCCTTGGCTCTAGATGTAAACTAAAACCCGCCCTCGTCTCGGTATTGTAGTTAAACATCGGAACCAAACCCTCTATTTGTGGTTTAACAACTGATCATCAAGCAGCG
Organism: Tubulanus polymorphus; assembly: GCF_964204645.1. Lineage (NCBI taxonomy): Eukaryota > Metazoa > Nemertea > Palaeonemertea > Tubulaniformes > Tubulanidae > Tubulanus > Tubulanus polymorphus. Next base: position 8,797,041 of record NC_134028.1, on the reverse strand, counting down.
TGAAATCTACAATTTCATATTTCAATAAACAATGTTCAGGACATTTCATTTTTAATATTCGTCATTTCTGACGGAAATGATTTAATGTCCTAGTTCAGTTTCTGTAGATGAACGATCAGATTTATTTATAACAGCAATAATGAAAATAAGTGTCATGAGAGAATTTGTCCATTGAAATCGATGTTTTTTCGGCTACATACGATAAAGCTTCTCTCTGACTGGATCCAATTCTACTACCCGTTCTGGGATATATTTGACTCACTCTAGATTTAAATACACGGAATTTCTATTATAGATCTAGTATTTGAAAATCAATTTGAAACGTCAACTAAAGAGTTAACTCTAACCCACAACAGTTGGGTTTAAGTTTCTTATTTTGGCGTAAAGCAACCAAAAACAAACAGTATACCGTGGGCCCAGTTGCACAGTCGTGACTTAAGTCTAGAAGTGGTCCCAAATCTTCGGACTGTTGTTAAATATAGGCTATAGAAATCTTAAGACTGATCTTAAGTTGTTAGATTGGCTATAGAACTAAAGATGGTGTTCGCCCGGTTTTACTGGTTAGTCTAAGTCACGACTGCGCAGCTGGACCCATGTTAATAGTTGATAGTTTGTCTAGCGTCAGTTCTCAACGAGACTAAAAATTACCAAATTGTGACCGATTCTAATAGAAAAATAATGTAATCTACAAGCAGCAACTAATTTTCAAGATCCAAATAACGACAGAAATACTAGGACAAACGTGTTTTTCGAAAATATTGTATCAAACGCGTATGCATTCTGCTCGTAAAATGGATTTTGAAGGTTGTGCTATAGTCTGAGAGCGGCGTGGGGTGCCGGGGCCGGACCTGACAATGGTGTCCTGGACACGGGTCGTGTGGTTGGCGAGAGGTTACTGCAGACGTGAGTGCAAACACGTTTGTGGTAACGCCGTTACCTTATTAGCGGAGCCGAGCGATCTTTGACGTTAGTAGTTTTACGTAAGCGTACGTTAGCGAACGGGTTATTTCTGAAAAAAGCAACGAAATCGAAAACGAAAATCAACAAATTACGAAGACGCTTTTTTCAACAAAAAAAGAAATAATAAACAAATCAGATAGATAAGGAATCTGTAAATCAAAAAACATCATGCGCGCACGTCAATGTAAATAAACCTGCAACGAAAAAAAGACATGCTTCACTGACTGGGAAGAAGCGTATGATGAAAGAAAACAAACATACAATCTACATGAAATAAAAGTTCTGAAAAAACAACGATTTAAGTCACGACAAATTTGAAATTGAACGTCGTTGACTTTCCCGGTTTCGATATAAACGTCATGAGATCATCGTATCGTGTAAATGCCGTCGCGTGGTTTTTAATTCCACCCACATTACATATTAATCCTAGATCATCTATCTATTTAATAAATAACTGTGTGCTTAGAATCAGAAAATGATCTCGAATAAGACGGCGGTCTAGGCGTATTGCTAGGAGACCGTTTCTGGACGTACTGGTTCAGTTCGTTTGGCGGAATTCGAACTAACACATCTTCGTATAGTTTTTCCGGGCAGCTATGTGGCTTTGACATTGTTTTCCTATCCAACGGAGAAAAGATTTTCAAACAAAACGAATACACCAATGACCTGTTTTGAACGCATCCTCGCTTGCCAGGGTCTGACTGTTGCCCACCGAGGGTTTGTGTTGGCGGCATGAGTTTCAGCGGGAAGTAATCAAACCAAGGGCCCAGTTTCACGAAAATGTGTAAGCCAAAAAGCGGTTGAGTTGAATTGCTGTCCTCATTGAAAAATGAAGTAACCAATAGCGATTACACCAAAAATTTGAGATAAACTTCTTTTGTGAAACTGGGGCCAGTTGCTCAAAAGATGCTTAAAGATAACCGGTGGATAACTACCGCCATAGTAACAATGAACTTTTAATTGTCACTAAAACTTCAAGGGGCGAAACTTTGGAACGGATTGCCGAATAAAATCAAATCTTTAAGAACTGCTAAATCATTCTCAGAAGGTATCAAAACTCGCATTCTTTCAAATTATTAGATCTGCGTGCACGCCTTTTTCCTTTTGTTCATTCCTTTCCCCTTTTCTTGCTTTGTAACGTCAGCATGGTGTATGTTTGTGAGTATGTGGTGTGTGTGTGTGCGGCGTGTTCGTATTTAGAGGGATAAGGACCCGTATAAGCTTTTAGCTTCTCCTTACTCCGTAATCTATATTGTTACATCTATTATATGTTGTATGATATGTATATATTTATGTGTGTATATGGTATGTGCATATTGTAATTTCATCCTACTATCCTGTAATTATGTAACAATTTATTTTGCAAAATGAAAATTCAATTCAATTCAACTATGTCAACTATGCAGTGGTTAACTCGAACTTTTGAGCAACTGGCTCCTGGCAAGCGAGGATGCAGTAAATATATAGTTGATTTGCTTACTTTTCACTGGAGTCCGATTCCGAATGTACTGGACTTGTGGCGCCACCTGGATGTTGATGAGACGGTGATCTTTGATTGTAGATCGGTGGCGGCGCTGGTGGCGGATGAGGCGCGCCATCGCCTACATAACCTCCCGCTCTCATCGTGAAATTACCCGTAGCATCGCTGCGGTAACTACGCATGGAATCGTGGTTCGGATTGCCGAGACTCGAAGCGAAACTGTTGCGGTTGCCGGGCACGTTCAAGTTATTGTTACCGACGTTGTTGCCTGGTAACGGCGGCGGAGGGGGTATATGAGCGTTGCTAGGGGGTTGGTTTATCGGTCTGAATGGAGAATTCTGGTTCACAGGTGGCGGAGGTAAAACGGGAGGCGGCGGCGGCACCTGCGACCGTTCATTGGTGCGTAGATCGGGCAGTGACTTCTGGCCGCGAAACTGTAAATAAAACGAATTAGAAACCGTATAGCAAAAACGGGAATGAATTCAAAACAATCATGTATAATATGACAAAGAAAATCGAATTCATTTGCGATGATATTCAAGCTGTTACGACAAACTATAGCAGTTATTTTCATAGAACAAATTCAGGGCGCTTCGATCGGAATACGTTATGATATGCAGAAAACATAATTCAGAAAATACACTATATTTTAGAAAACACAATTCACATATTCGCTAGAAAACATAATTCACAATTCACTCGATTCTGAATTTGCTTTCGTCAATCAGAATGCATTCAATCGAAAAACTAACTGCCTTAGGATTAACAGTTCTTCGCCCGGCAGGATCAGAGGTTACCATGGAATGTACGGCACCCAGGTAATATAGCTGTTGCGCGTTGAATAGATTACCTGGTCGTCTCTTACGGGTATGAAATGCTGATTTTCTTCATAAATCGTGAAAGGCCGGTGTGTCTGCATACTATACGGGTTAGGAGGGTAATCGTGTATCCACGAGTTTTTTAAGCTCGACGCGGGACGGTGTTGCTATATATACAAGAAAAAAGAAAACAGAAAGCCTTCACCAGAAAGACAAATCACCAAAGCTCCATAGTAGATTTGAAAACTACATTATATGAAAAGATATGACTGCGATATTCTTAATAAGAAAAATACCTACTAGAATTTATTCTATCATAAAATCAAAAGACACCCTAGAGATCATCGTCAGGTGTGAGATCATGACTAAAAGCGAGGTGTATATTACAGGGGAGGTACATAGTGGATTTTATCTAATTATATGTTCCACCATGTCTGAGTGTGATGTTCTTTTTTAAAAGAAATATGAACAACTTAATACGAATCGTTCGAGAATCCATCAAAAACGTTTTTTTTAACAGGTATCGTCATTAAATATAAAACACACAATTACGAATAAAAACGACACTCTTAGAGCAAAGGGTTCTACCGTAGAACATCTGGTGCTTTTCGGCTTGCCTCCCCAGTTAAAGGTTGGTTAAAGAAATGAATTTTCAAAACTGATTTCAAACGTCAATGCTCTCTTAGATTTTCTTCCTAATTTTGGATTTTTTTTCTAAATGTAGCCAGTCACTTGTCTATGGAAACGAAAGCATCTTCGTTCCATGAACATACAATGATTCTAAACGTGCGTAAAACATTTTCCTGGTTAATAAGTCGATGCGAGGTCTATAAAAAGGCATCGTTGCGTTATGAAAGATAGTGAAATAAACGATAAGAATTATAACCCTATTCTCATGAAAATAGCATGCTGTTACTTCGTTTCCACAAGCAGAAATAGAGAAATAGAGAAAATGAACTAAACCCTAAACCCATAGAGTACGGGTATATTCCGAACAGCGGAGTCTTCTAAAATATGAGGAACGAAAGCTACCATGCCTTGGCACATTAATTACTAATAATAAATGTTGAGAGAACTATTACCTTTTCTGGGGGAAGACTACGAGATTTCTCAATATTTGAATTATGAGACTGTTTATAAATAAAAATTCATAATAAAAGATACACAATGTCAGTATGGTGTCAAATATACATACAACTGATGAACGAGAGAAAAGCTTCCAGAGACAGGGATGGCCTGTACCAGTTGTTGCGGGTGAGAATTTAGAAACATATTTGCTAACAACTATGTAACTGGCTCGTTTTCTAGTCGCTCAAAGATCGCTTGAGAGTTCATTTACTCAAGTGGATATAATTGAAAAAGTGTGACAATCAAAACAACGTTGATAGCACGGTATTTATTCAACGGTTGACTTAATAACCAACTATATGAGCGTTTGGCCACAGGAGGACAGCGATGTATGATACAAATTGATTTAAATAAAAAAATACAATAACATTTTTTTGTTGAAGATACTTACGGGAGATGCGTACTGTATCACAGCGTCTTGTGTATGATGATATCTGTTGTTTATCACGTGTTCCCGGTATGACGGTTCAATAGCCTGTTGCATATCTACTAAATCGCCCATACTCTTTACTCGCTGGTGGTTGTAACCACTGGAATTAAAAATAAAACTGCATATAACAACCATAATTCCGATAAATTGCCCCGGTAAAGCAATTCGGAATGTACGTCTACCTCGAGATGATTGGACATTTATTTGACTTTTATCGACTATCGAGGGCGATGTAACTGTGAGTCTGCTATTATCACTCGGGGAATTTTTCATTTTTTTGTAAAGGTTTCGGTGAAATGAATGAACAAACTGCTCTTATTTTCATATTCACTCGATACCTCACATACTAATTTCAAAAAAAAATTATGATATATTATGTACAAGGGTGGATCCAGGGGGTACCAGGGGGACTAGTCCCCTCTAAATCTTTTGAGGTGACCTCAACATTTTTAGGAAATATCTTTTTTTCATTTTATAAAGAAATACGAACTATTCCCTCATGACAGCCATCAATTAGCCTTGGGGAAGACCAAACATTCAAAATATTTTGGGGTGGCCCCCAAGAACCCCCTTTGATGGCTTCACGCCTTCGGCACTCGCTGCGTTGGGATGCATTTCGTGAATACTTTTGAGCCCTTTTCGCGATTACCCTGGTCCCCACCTTCCAAAAATTCCGTCTCCGCCCTTGATGTACATAAATCTGCAATATATTACAACCATAAACAAAAAGTGTATAAATGGCGTTCTTACTTTTGCTGAATGGTTCCGTTGTGTTGATCGTGGTGGTGAAGCAAGGTTGACTGATTGGGGTCGATAGTTTCCGTGAACGATATTGGGAACCAGCCCATTCGATTACTGCGCGTGTTCTCGCCGTACTGCCAACCATCCTTTCGTTCACCGATCATCGTTATTATATCACCTTCGGAAAAACTCAACTGATGATCCCCGTTGGCTACGTGGGTATACAGCGCTCTGGCCTGAGGTCGGCCTTTAGAAGCGAAAGGCGACGGGACAGTGATAGACCGAGGCAACGTGGCGTTACCTAAACGTTATTCGTAAAGAAAAAAAAGATGAAACGCGTAGTATCTAGTAAACATCGAAAGGTTTAAAAAGACAGATAACCCCCTTAGCAAAGTTCATTCTTCAACTGCTACCTATCAGTACGTTCAGATCCACCGTCTTTTTTTACCTTCTGAGAATTTGACGGCTTTAAAGAATTACCGTTCATAGCCGCCTGGTTTTGAATCAAATTCAACCGCTAAAATTCAGTTCGTGAATCAATGATTTATTCCTCGATTTTTAATGGACAATGTATATATACAAAATACTTAGATTTTCAGGGGAAGTTTCTCTTTTTTGTCACTTCTCACAATAAGAGAGAAATAATAAATGTTCCGCTTTCAGAATGTAAAATTTCCCAAAACCAAACATTTATAATAGATATAGAAAATATAGGCAAAGAATAAGAAGAAATGTTGAAATGTTGAAATTCAGCGATAATCAAAATCATTCAATAAGAATTAGTAATAATAATTCAATTATAATTAGTGGTATTATTACATTTACTCATCAATTTAGTAAAGATTATGTATAGACATTTCGTAGTTAGAAATTAATAAGTTAACTCAAAAATTTATTATACATATTAGTACCATTAATATGTTAAAAGACGCTCTAAATGATGACACGAAAGCCTGCACCGATGAGTAAAATGATTCTACCTTCATTCAAAAAACATACCGTCAACAGAATCACCTGAAGAAATTAACCACACAAATACAAAACCGTCACCCACTATCCGCTGGTATGAATAAGAGACGATTTGTCTCATATCTAATGTGTATGGGCTCGCAAAAATCATTTAACAACTCAAGAATTCCAAACTCGAAACCGAACAACGTTAGACCATAGCCTAACATATGTTCAGGTTTGAGTCGTCATTAGGTTCTTTATAGGGAAATCCATCGAGCCTGATGCCACGATTTATTTCGCGATGTCCTCAGGTTCGAATCCGTTGTAAAGGGATCACAGATACCGCTTCACCAGGTTACTACAGAGGATGGGAAAGGTTTCGGGAACCATAACCAAACACTCAGAGAGTTCTCAACTTAAAGGCTACCTGGGTCAGAGACAGTATCAAATTCATCGTCATCATAATCAAAATCATCGTCATCCTCCTCGTAATAATCATCTAGTAAATGAAGAGTTGTTAATTTGAAGCGGCTCACAACGGCTCATGCATTTCAAGGGTAGATTTTAGGGGGAACCGAATGTAACTCGCAAATTGCCAAGGCCGTGCCTTCATCAGATATAATGTCCCTCATTCCTAGCCTTGTCAGCTTTAAAACCATTGATGAAACACTATGCTCGTGTTGTAACGATATATAGAGAATCCCACATAATATAACGAAATATAAAGTCCCAAAAATTTCCTTAAGCTAATAATCTATTGATTCGACATTTTGACTATATCCGAAATGTCGAATCAAAACATTAATTAACTTAAATGATACTTTTCGGACAAAATCTTTCGTTATATTATAGCGTGTTATTCTCTATATATCAACATTTTCTTTCTTTTGTGAAATAAATCACAGCTTAAAAACCAGTACCACTTTCAATGGGAACTTTAAAAGAAAATAGTGCAGCTCTTTTCCCCCTAGCTCCACTCCTGGAGGTATGGTAAAAACGATCATTTTCTCACTTTACGTTTTCTAGGTCACTCATAATATAGAAAATTCAAAGCAAACATTACATTCACACAGTGAAATGGAAAACTGAATATGAATATGTAACTGTATATGAATCTATCGGAAAATGGATAATGTGAATATCATTTTCTACATGCAAATCACTCGTACTATATCGTGTCGGTTATAAATCTCGACAATTTGACCTTACCTTTAGAAGATTCACTATGAGACCTCGCTACACATAAAGAACATGGTCATTTAGTCTTCATAGAATTTGAATTACGAGAATAAGTCACATTCAGTTCAAACTTAAACTGATTCTCAAGTAAAAGCTAACAATTATACACCGCGACTTGCGCCTGCGGATATATATATCAAAGTCGGCAATCATCCTACGTAAGTGGTATGTATGGCACGGGCTTCCCTGGCATTTCTAGACCATATCAATTGGAAAGCAATATGCTGGAATTAAGTTCTGAGGAATTTGTTTGGGAGTTTACCTGAGACGAGACTAGTAGCCGCGTAACTTTGATACTCGTGAGATCTATGGTTATATAAACTGCCCTCTGGTGTCATTCTATCTTTGCCGTTGTTGTCGTCATCAACATTTGCCCAGGTCTGTGAGATAAAAAACGAAATTGAAAATCATTTTGCTGATAACCATCTACAGGAGATAACGCAGGTCATCTGGCTAAAGATCACGCGGGAGATGGCGAAAGTAACGTATAACAACGAAGGACCAGCTGTCTAAGAGTTAACGAAGCGTATAGAGGTACCTGGTTTCATTCCGAAATGGCATCAGAAATCATCAGTTCAAATGATTCAAATGAAAATGCTCATGTTGTAGAATGTTAAGGGACAAAATACAAATTTCTCTTTACAACATGCCGTTGGTCTTTTTATGTAAATCATCTTCAATTAACGCAGAGATGAATTCAATCGCCCCTCTCCCAAATTCTTTCAAAGCTATCTGACAGCTATATGAGGCCACGTCCTTCCCTGATTAACAGCCACATTATCATAATTTTCACCAAAAATGTTCTTGCACCATTTGGTCATTAATAACAACACGATAAGCTCTTAAATAACCCCCTCAACAAACGTTTTAACCGGCTCCAGGTCTTCCTTGCGGCGTTTTTCAGCATCAACGATCTCTCTTTTGTTTCTAGATTGTAATCAAGGCTGAAGCTGTTGCGCATTCTAGGCCTTCATGTACGATTTAAGCCGAATTAATAAGCGTACCAGTAAACCCAATGAAGTATCTGGTAGAATGTGAGCATTCTTTGACATCATATTCCACGAATGAATTTTCTCGGATAATATTTCAGCAGCCTGGAACCAGTAGAATAAAATCACACATTTTAACGTCTTCCAACAAAAGCTTTCTTTTCTTTATTATTTTTTCATATGTTTTCGGCCCGCTCCACTTACCCGTTCGTGTTGATTTTGACAACTCCTCGTCACGCAACAAATTCTCTCCAATAGATAACAATAACGCTTCCTTTCTTCCAGTAACGCCTTTATAGAAAATAAAGCAAATTTTTACCATGTTGCCGTTAACTCTTTCCCTGCCATTTTGTATTCCCTGTCAAATTTAATATGATCTGTTTCGGTAATTTTGATGGTTTCCTATTTGAATAATTCACAACACACGTTATAATGGGAAACCAGTAAAACTGTATCTCTGAGAGGTATTCGAAAGAATTATACAACAATCAATTTTTTCGAAATTCAGACCCTGTGGTCATATCAGGGACCGTCCCAAAGAGGTCAACCAGAGTTCAAACCACATAACAAATCTCTACCATGTTATTAGGCTAAAATATTTCCGAAATACCATTGAAATTAATTTGTAATGATAAGAAAACCTCTAAGCAGTCATGCCGAGCCATTTTTTAGGTCAGGCACCTGAAATTTGTTCGTAATATTTGGCAGCGTGCGCTAGGCTTTATGTATTCAACCCTTCCTATATAATTGTATATTTTTAAAGCTGATGCCGCTCGACTGGCTGGTGGAATAAATAATTATCATTCCAAGATGAAACTCGTCGAAACATCATGTTAAATCGCGTCCACCACGAGGGCCCATCATTAAATGAACGCATAAGTGATTGGTAATGTAATTAGCTAATGAGATCTCAGTGGCCAATTATCATCAGCTGTATCTCAACTGACGCTTATTATTTACACAGATGTTTCACTCACGGTACTAACCAATTTCAGACCATCAGCTCTGAAATCTTCTAACTTCACTTGTCTTTCCTGTACGATTTGCTGTTGCTGAAACGAAGATGAACAGTTCAATATATGCGTTTGTGATCGCGATCAGACGCATTGAAAACATGAAACCGGCGAAAAACGTGCATGCAGTCATGACAATTCAGAAAGGGGAACCCGAAACGCCGGCTATCCCACCAGATGGCGTGACGAGCAGTAAGTCTTCCAATATCAAAATTAGTTCCATTATCAATGAACTATTAACCGGATTACTAGACTCCTGAATCCATACATTATCACAGCACCAACCGAATATACAATATATTCATGCTTCTACTCGGATATCGGAATAGTTTTCTTAAATAATTGATTCATTCAAGAGAAAATTTCATTCAGTTTTAATTGTATTGAAGAAATCGAATGCGTAAGACCGACTATCTACTAGCGACACATGGCGGATCCTCGCCTGCCATACATGGAATCATCGATTGCCACAGCAGTGGTGCGGATATCCCATTGAAAACAAATCTTTCGAATCATTTTTTAAGTTTGAAATTAATCGAAATTGAATATTTGCAATTCAATTATTATTGCGCTTTTTAGCACTGTATATGATACATTTTCATATCACTATGTTCTCATAATAAGCATTTCATATATTATAAAACTAAATTTGTCAGCATTCATACAAGTCATAAGTATAGTTATGCAGATGACGCATGTAATGGAAATCAATTTATGCAGGTTTTTAACACAAGATAGCATAAGACTTGATATTGCTACAGGTGCCGAATGGAAATCACGAAATTAGATATCGCTGTTTATTTAATCGAAAGAAGAGAAAATTAACAGTAGAACGCACTTGAATCTCTTTTGCATCCATTAAACCTTTGTGTTTGTTTTTCTTCTGGTATTTTTTCAGCGTCTGCTGGGCTTTGTCTCGCGTGTGATGGTGGTACTTATGGCCGGCCATATATTTCTTCTGCTGCTCCTAAGAAAAGAAAGAGGAAAACGTCTTCTAATCTAATTCGAATTCTTGAAATATCGTTATTTTCATCAAAAACTAGGAGAATTTACGCCAGAGATTTCGAAAACGTAAAAGGCACGAAACAACGATTTGTTGCGATGTGAAAGAATTCCGCGCAGAATATCCGTTCAACTGTGTGACTTCAATAAATCGCCGATTCGTTCCCAATTTTGCGGACCCGATAAATCACTAAGCGCTAATATTGCCGATATATCAAATTATACACCGGTTAAATCATCAGCGAGTGTCACAACGAGAATGCAGTTAGTTATACACCACCAGACACTTTGCTGAAGAAGAGAAATGTCAAATGATGATACAGCATCTTCTAATGGAAAAACTTGTCAAAGCATGTAAATCTTTTATGCCATTGTTCTTTTTTTCAATGCCAGGTCCGTGCCAAGTGGGGTTTGGGAGTAGCAAACAAACCACTAAAATCTTTAAAGTGCCCTTCAAAAACTCAGCATGAAAAAATTCGGGTCAAGATTTTTTTAAATTTGGATACAATTATCTAGTTTTATCTTTCGAAGATCATAAGTAATCCATTCTCAAACGATTCATTCAGACTCAAAAATCATATTCAAGATCTGTCATTTATCAATAGGAAAGTGCCATTTTTCACATTGAAAATGTGTCCTTTTCTTGAAATGGAACTGCCCCTCAAAAACGCTCGGCTCGGGTCTGGCTTAGGTTGAATTTAGGCGGGTTCGAAAAATATTCTCATTAGCTCTTCATGGGTTTTACAAAATTGATTTTGAATCAAAACTCTCGCGTCTATATATCGGTATTAATTGTTAGGTTATTGACATAAATCAAAATCCGTGAATTGAATAGATCAGGATATATATATGCAGGTGACTGACAAATGTCATTATTGCCACCACTCCTTATCAGGTGCTACCAACTATCAGGCAAGTACTTCGATGAGATAATATGATATTGTTGCAGAATCAATTGTCAGGTGTTCTCACGGTTGTCCGGCTAATTACTAACTGATCATATCATCTCACCAATACAAATCAATACTTCGATAAAAAATATTTAAAATGATACACAAGATGCTGCATGATTGGAGTTTCCCATATAAGCCATATATTATACATATACCATTACATTATCCTTGGCCGTGTCGGGTCTGCTCACAGAAAAAGCTACGAAAGTTCAATAATAGAATATCTTAATGAAATAAAATATTATGTTGTTTGGCACTGATTGAAGAGTTCTACGTCTTTATCGATTTTTCGTCTTAGACGATTTTTCGGTTGAGTGTTTCATATTCTGACTCGATAAGTAAATTTCGTTTCAAAAAAAAGAATCCGTCGATATTTCTTACTCGAGAATATATCATATTTCAGGTCAACTATCGAACGAATGTGCGATCGATAAATCGATGCTATCAATCAGCCACCGGAGAATAGAAGTGTCAATGCAACAGATTTTACCAATCATTTCAAAAACTGCTCTTCTCAGAAAAACAGAAAGACAGGCGTATAGATATATATATATATATATATATATATATAGGCGTATAGTAGATCGAAGCTGTTACACAGTCAACTGTATGAAGAGGAATAATCAATGGTCACATAGGGAACGAAAGCAGTTGTTGTAGGAATTATTATGAATATGTCTTAGCTGCCCACTTTCCATAAAATAAAAATATCTAATATGTTTGATATCATCCGACGTCACCGTAAGCGGTAGATGTTCTAAGATCTCGGCGATCCGATAATAGTATCGTCTGTAAGATGTTCATTCTATATCGATTAGGGCATTTTTACACCTCCTGGCATTTTTACTTCTGGCATTATTACCGTGTACCTTCTTAGGTCAATAGTAACAACTTGAATACGACTTGATAACGACAGTAGAAATTGCTCGAATTCTGACATGAAATTTACTTTGGTTCTGAACGATACATGGACCTATCTCCACCAAAATACAATAAAATTCACCCTTCAATAGAGTCTCCGAGATGGACGAAAGAATTATCCGTTGTCAGTTCTAATTGGGATAGTTTAAATACTGTCATTTCCAGGAAGCATACAAGGGTGTGGCGCAAGACTTTTAAATTCAGAATCAAAATAACTTAATGATATGGGTCTATCTTCGTCGAAATACAAGAAACCAATCATTGAATAGAATATCTTATAGTTTCTGAATTGTATTTGCGTCATTACAAATTGAGTGTGATTAACACGTGGCGTCTGTCACAACAGCAGCGTATCTAGGGATATTGGAAGGCGGGGGTCATAAAGAAATGGAAATGCAACCCTCAAGGAAAAATGGCCAAGGAAAAATGGCCAGGAAAAAATGGCCAAGGTATTTGCCTAGGAAAATATGGCCGAGGAAAAAATGGCCACGGAAAAAAAGGCCAAGATCACTATTTCGACAGGGAAAGCGGGGGTCTGGACCGAATGAACCCTTAATCCTTCGATATTCATGACGAAGCATTAGTTCACCACGTCCTATCACAAAGCTTAGATGCTGGCATGACAGTTTCTGGTGTAAAGCGATCATTCATTATCACGGCATAAACACAATATTATAATATTCTCTTCATAGTCCTTTAATTCATAAATTACCTATGTCCAATATTGGCTCCATAGACATGTCACTGTCTATATATTTGAATTGACGTTTCATTGACTTGCCATAGCATTTGAGTCTAAACGTCTTGAGCTTCTACCGTAGTTTTTCGCCAATGCGCAACGATTTTTTTTTGTTTCATATAAAACCATTTCGGGAATCAAAATAATTTCAGATTTATTTGTGAAAAAGATGAGTTTCCATTTATTTCATTTGAGAAAATCAAGAATACAAAGATAAGGTGTCTATGAATATAAATATAGGTCGATGACAATATTGTCGATGCCATTACGCCATCGTGTGTATATATAATCCCATTAGTTTGTTTTTCACAGTTATTGAGATTTTCTGTAGAGAACACAGTTAGATAATGTAGGGAAGTATATCTCATTACACTTCCCTGGATAACGCAATACTAGCACCAAGGCCAGTTGCCGATTATCCCAAATATGTTGCAACGTCCACGGATAGTTACTAAAGGGTTATGATTGGTAATCATGAGAGCTATATTCGTTGGACTATAGATAAGGGCGTGGTGTCTGAATATATTGACCGTTTAGTTCATCCGATATTAATGGGACTCGCTGTGTAATATCTCTATAGCGACACAGTCCTCCGATAACAGAAAGGCTGTTGTCATAACACGTGAAAACTAGAATATTTGGTTGATTTCCATAAAACAAAGAATCTCACGTAAACAATCAGATACATTCGTGCTCGGGATCGTTGTCATCGTGAAGCGAATACATCGACGTATGTATATATAACTGGAAAACCGAATTTCAATGGACGTTTACCTCGCTTGGAAGGGTGGGGTTCTACTTAATGTAACAGCATTCCAAACTTTAAAATGGCACGAACAAAACAATTTCGGAAATTAATACAGTCATAAAATATATACTTCATTCGGTAGATCGTAACCAAACCGACTCTTACAAAAGCCTAAATCAAACTTCGATTTCGCTGCTAATCCCCGACTTCTTTAATCCCGCATATGGTCATCTTCCCATGTATTTTCGATTTATTCATATTCTCAAGAATCTCAGAAATAAAAGCGGGGCCATCGGCGGCTGAAATGAGATCAATCAGCGCTTCCCGAGGGACGTATCATCGCACACGCTATCGCAGTACAACGCGAAACCAATTCCCGATCGATTTCATGCGACGGGAAAAAACCGACGAATATTTTAAGAACGTTACTTACCGCGATTCTGCGGTACTCGTTTTCTTGTTTGGTTTCCAGGGGAATCACCAGCTCAGCGTAAAATACTTTTATCTGAAATTCACGAAATTTCATCGCAAACGTTCTTTCATTTATCAGATATAGCAAATATGAATAACATCGGTGGCTATGTATAAAAATCTGGACAATTCAAAATTATTTTTAAGGAACAATAAAAAACAACTTTTGCTTAACAGATGATTACTTTATATCATAATGTGTTTCCCCTAATCAAACTGTAATTATAGTTGCATTAATTTGCAATAACGTTTATTACAATTTAAAAGTGAGCATGTTGTGTATTTGAGGATTGACTAAGATCGTGCATGAATTTTTATATTTCTTTTTTCTGCTTCACTTTTTTCTAGTTGAGCGACCTGTTTTATACAAACTATTCTGTAGTTTCTACAGGCCCCACCAAGTCTAATTTACTGATGTATTTTGCACAAGTTATGCTGCAGTTTATATTTGACAATAAATTTATTCAACTGCATTGATTACATATACATGTATTGTAGAAAGATTTGTTCGATCACATTTCGCATTTCGATTTTATAAATTCAAATTTTCATTTCCGTTTGAGTTGCATTTCCGGTCTGCATTTGTTTCAGTTTTGTGAGCACATTTGACTCACTTTCCAGTTGACCTTCGAGTCAATTAAACTCGTTCGTCAGAATTCAGTCACAATATGCTCCGCGAACAAACCCACAACTGGGGAATGGATGACTAATGTTTGTTGATCTTATTTTTAGAACTCTGAAGCTAGATAGGAATGATACACGCGGTTGCGCTTTGGTAGGTATCAATAGTTTACTAATGACCGCGACGCTGCACGTAGGAGTTCATCACTCCGAAAATAAATATCTTAATATATTGATAACCTCACTTATATCGATTTCGCCCTATACAAGATTCGATTCCCCTCATGGCCATTAATAGCGATACGTAAAGGTTCTGACGTCATCCATAAACTATCGTCTGATAGAACGGGTATCAAATCAGGACCATTGGTCGCGTGCGCTTTGTTTGATGCCGTAAAAACCGTCATAATAATTATGTTTATACACATTGATACTCTAGTATGCGTTATAAGGGGTGCTGTGTGAGTCGATGTGCACTACGTAATCAATATTGACATCTAAAAATAACAACTGCAATTATGAATTTTGGCGTTTATTTTTTGTAGATTTCATAACTCTCATTTCATTTTTGATAATTTTAACTATTTTTTCGAAGATGTGCACTACGTCATCAATATATCGGGGCTAGAACAGTTGCCGGTCAATTCAATTCAGTAATCGATATATTCTAATCCAAAACTAACGTTTTGTTCCTCAATATTATATAATTCATATTATTTATTATTCATTGTCGACGATATCAAGCAATATATGTGTTGTTTCTCGAGGCGGCGATAAACTTTCACGTAAGTTCATCGCATAAATGTATACTTACGTTTTCAGTTATTTGATTTTGGATGTCTTTGAGGACTTCCGTAATCTGCATCAGCGTATCACCTGCGAAGACAAACATAATGACCTCGGGTTAAATTTAGGTCAGAGGACATTAATCATTCTATATATACGATACGTTCTAATGAAATGCTACCGAAATGTATCAACCCGGTGTATCTTATTACTGTAAACCGTAGGTTATTTAATACGTTTATTGTTGTTCGGTTAATATTCACAGCTCACAGGTTTCTTTAGCCAGCTCTATGTTTCTTGGTTTCTATGCCTAGATCTTCTCGGTCAGGTATCGCTTTGGGAGCCGCTGAGCTAAATCTCGGCTTGTAGTAGCTCACGGGTGAACCAAGTCTTTACTTGACGCCGTAAAAACCGTTACAATAATGACTTCAAACATAGATGGGCACGGAGCGAGCTGATGTGCCCTGCGCGTCATCAATATTGGCGTTTCAAAATAACCATAAAAATTGTGAATTTTGGCGTTCATTTCGTAACTAAATATATTGCATGCCTCGTACTTATTTTCTATTAAAAAAATGTTCATGTCTTGATTTTTGAGTGGACGTGCTCTACGTCGCCAATATTGGGTTGTGCGCTACACTGGTTGCGGGTCGATTTAATTGAATTGTCGATATATTCAAATGAAAAACAATTCTATTGATCCATGATATTATATCATATTGTATTATTCATCGTCGATAATATTTGGCAACATATGCGTTATTTTTCCTCAAGGCATCAATAAACTTCAGTTTAGTTTTCTCGTTTCATATCTTAGAATTTGAATCCAGATCCAAATCCCAGATCCAAGTCGGGTGGAATGTAATCCAAAAGAGCCATAAAAGTCACAACTGCGCATGTAAAACTGATTCCATTAGTAAGGTATTCATGGTTTCAGATTTAAAGGTCGTGCACGCGACATAATACCTCGTTTTTACCATCAGAGTTGTATCATGCGGACAATTTCTTAGTTCCATAACAGTTTAGTTTGGATTAGAATTTGTGTGATCAAGCATCAATGACGGTTGGCAATCAATCTGTTGATTAGTCATTTGTTTGTCATGAGTCTACGTGTAGCGTAGAAATATCAATTAGTTGTTTTGCTCATACTTTTGCCGAGTATATAATGCATAAGCTTATGCGTACAGATGGTAACCATACGGGTAGATGGGTTTTGAGAATTAAAGAATCAAATGTTAAAGATGATCGTTTTGGTTGTTGGATGTCGACTCGGGAACTTGAACGAGAAATACACGGCGCGATAGTCAGAGACAACGAAAGATAATTTGGTCGTTTAGAATTTTCTGGGCCATCTATCTTGTTGTAAATCTACCGTCGTTCCTGGCTGTCAGTTACGACGCCGTAACGTGATTGCTGCAAGAAGACTTCTACATAATATCTCAGTGTAAACAGAATTTTGAAGTAATATTTTGACAACGATCTCAGCGAAAAGACCTTTATGCATTGATCCCTGCGCGTTGTTAAGATTGACGCATTTTTACGGTTTACGTAAACAGCGGCGAAAACTGAACGGAACAAGTACGGTTTCCATGGCGATAAATCTGGGTGGAGTCGGCAATCAGTTTAAATGCGCACAATGCGGGAGACAATATTGAACATACGTACTGCAAATAAGTCTAACTCATCAGTTAAATTTGTTTCAATTCGATGCTACGTTGTGGATCGATTATACGCGAGGTTGCTAATTATTGGAGCAATTTAGTTTCGATCGAAAGGTCGGCGAGTACTTCGACTCAACTTGATATAGATATTATCAGGCTGAAAAATCGATACCTTGTTTCTCCTTTCTGCTGGGCCCAGTTTCACGAAAATGCGTAAGCCAAAAACGGTTAAGTTTGAATTGTTGTCCTCGTTGAAAATATCACTAATATCGATTACATCAACAATTTCAGTTTAACCTTTTCGTGAAACTGGGCCCTGAGCTCCCGACCGGCCGCCTATATCTACCCTGTACTTTCTTTTAAACCATGATCATGCAGATATCAGATCCGATGGCCACAGAAATAAACTGATTTCAAATTCAATTGCGATTTACAAAACGAGTCGGCCGATCAGGAAAAACAAGGTATCGTTTTAAAAATCCTTACTGTAATTTAGTGTAATGAAAACGTCTTCGCAATCAGGACATTATTAGATTCGCGAAACAATTTGCGCCATTTTTGGAAATTCTGTAAAATGAATCGGCTCGCGGGCATCGGCAAAGAAAAACCATGGAACATCTAGAACCCGAAATCAAGTAATTGCCGCGTATCATTGATTAGGTCCCAGTAGAGAAGAAGAAGTGACTGGCCAGATGAATATTACGATTCATAACACGTTTCCTATCGATCGGAAAACTACTAAATCGTGATTTTTTGAGTATAGATCGCGAAAAGGACGACGGTGCCCACTTTTCACCAGCCTGCGTCACACGGAACCATAACCAATTTATTCTTCGTTACTCGGAGCCGGTAGATTAGAGCAATAAATGATGGCGATCAATGAGATGGCTGAATGACAATTCCGAGAACCGTGATGCGAATGCTCTAGCGATTGACAGCTTATTGAGAGGCGGTCACTTGAAAGAAGGAAATACATGAATTTTGCATAAATTCTGTTCAATGTAATTTCGAATAATGTCAATAATATAGAATTTATACAGCTTCGCACTGCTTTCGAAAATAGCCAAAACATGTACAATGTTATGACTTTAATCGCTCCACCTTTTGGTGCAACAGAGAAAATCAAGATCATTTCGGATCGCGGTTGTTTATCAGAGTTGTAATGTAAGAACGCGTACGTGTGTTATATATTACATCGACTATGGAATCAAACGAGTCCGGTGCATTTACTAAACATGCGATTTTATAGCCCCGGCGGGATCGCTCTGATAGCCTTGATTACATAATCCGCTTAGATAATCCGGATTGTACCATGCGTTCTAAAACCGAAAGCAACCGAGTGAATGAAATTTGTTACATCTGTTACATAGTAAATGTTTGAGATAATTTTTGTAGTTTTGTAGCTGTTGCTAAATAAAATAAATAGTTGATCAACTACGGACGGGCAATTGTGAGTAGTTTCCCCTGATTCAGGGGCCAGTTTTGTAGTTAGTTCCAGGGCCCAGAGAACGCCCGATTTCCACGAGGATCGTTAATATTGCGAGCTTTCAGTAAGATTCGGGGAAGGGTGGTTGCCATAACTAAGTCCAAGGCAATGACACATTAATTTCTTCAGTCGATTTGGTCTCGTTGATGAAGGATCTGATGACAGAAACGAGCATATTTTCAGGTTCGAGCGATTGAACGAAATCGACGTCCAAAATCTACGAATTTTCTATCACAGAATGACGAACGCTTTCGACAAACAATTTTATAAATTTTACAAATGATGGGAATTATTTTTGAATTAGTCATACGCCAAACACGTCTATACATCTAGATAGATTGATTGATTGGTTTTTTGGACAGATTTCGACATCGATGATTATTTCAAACATTGATTGATCGATTTATTGATGCGCTATATCGATTTTCATTTTCCACAAACATGTTTACATCCAGATGATAGGCCTACGCATTATACAAGAAGAAAGCTATTCTACGAGTATTTCCATGAATTCTATCAAACGTATTCGGTATTCTCGAGTTTTCTCAACGTTGGTTCCACAGGCGCCCCCAAAGGGGATTCGAGGGTAGCGAACGGACCCCCTAAAACTTTCACACTGCCCTTCCAAAAGTCAGTGTAAAAAATTTAGGTCAAGATTTTTCGAGATTTTTCGAAATTTCGAGGTTTTTTTTCAAATGAGAAGTAATCTATTCTTAAATGATTTATTTAGGTATTCCGATTATTTGGCCTCTAAAATGAGACGTTGTTTAAGTTTCGCTTATTGAAGAAAACATCATCTAAGATCAGTTCTTTTGCAATAGAATGTGCCCCTTTTCGCAGTGAAAAAAGTCCTTTTTCTTAAGATAGGACTACCCCGAGAAAAAGGCTCGGCGCGGGCTCGTTTCCTCGAATTTACAAAATGATGAATTCGCTCATCTATTGGATTATCTGATCTACTCGGGAGAGAAACGTTCGAGCTCCATGGTTCAGAGTCAAATTGTTCGGTAATTCAATTTGCGTATAGCTACTCGGCGTCAAAAGCGTGGTAAATCCGCTGTACCTTTTTAAGTGGCGGTGTTCCTAACACGGATAAAAGATACTCTTAACAAGAATAAATCAAGATCCGAATCGATTTGGGTAGTACGGATGGATACGGGTTCGGAAGAAAACCTATAACGGTGGTTGCGATACAGTATATTTATTGCCGGGACTCGTCATCAGATTTTTGCAAAAAGGGTCGTCGGATATCACAATCATGTCATCATGGCTCATAACTAGCGATTGGATCATACTCCCGATAGAACGGAGTCGTTGTAATTTATTCCACTGTAGTAAATATAACATCAAGCATCAAAGCCGATCAAGGGCTAGGTAAGGTGTGAATGGGGCGGTGGCTATCACCTTTTGAGTAAATATTTGTAGTGTAAAATCCATTAGCACTATATCATTGATAGGTTAACACATTTTTATAATTCCCCACTAAAGAAATGATTACATTTGGCTTGGTCAATCCTTGTTACCATAGTTGGCTAGAGACAAAGGATCAGCGCGGATCATTGGGGAGGGGGGGGGTCGTACCTATAATGCCAACCGATATTCTTTGGGGGAAATATTCGGTGAAAACACTCTCAGTAGCACGAATGCATCTATAGCTTTTCAAAATTTCATAATCACATCGCACCTGTACAGTAACACGTTGTCTTTTGTAAAATGGTGCCGCATCATATTCCCCAAAACGAGGATGGCGATGGTCTCACACATGGCCATCCAAAACGAGAAACGAAAAAATCTTTAGAAAGATGATTGTATTGTAAGTGCCGCACGAAATTCTCTGACATTTTATCTATACCTTGTAGGCCCTATCGGAAATACAACCACGTATTTTTGCTTGTATTACTATATGTATGTATACTTTGAATACTGAGCGAGTCGCGATAATCTTACTTTTAGAATCTCGATCATTCCCGCTCCGACTTTCTCCAGATGGTAGGAATGTTTTCTCAATTTCATATTCAGCCGGTGAAAATGTGTTATTTTTAACAGTTATATCCGAGAATAACCGGATACCGCGTTAACTCGTGTTTACTATACAGTACTAGAAACTACTCGATCTTAAGACGAGCGTTTAGACAGATACTCCCGGAATACGCATCCGTAATTGTATCAAATCCCCTTAAATCTCTAAGACTAATCTAATGCTGGGGTATACATTCAACTGCTGCTATAGACCTTGGAGTAATCGATAATTGCTCCAGCGCTAAACAATGCTTTTACCAACAATTCATCGGTCAACAGTTCAGAATCGTCCCGCTTGCACTTTCACTTTTGACCGCGCTACGAGATATGAATTTACGCTGCCCGATATCTGAAAGTGCCCGTCTGAATACCAACGGGAACTGCCGTCTCTGGGGTCGCGCGTTTAAAATGGGATTCAAAATCTAATATTTATTCCGATTTAACGTCATCGGACCGCAGCCGCTGTTAATTGAGAAGTGTCACGTGAACAAATATATATGAGTGCACTTCGCACATTACGTTCGTAAACACTTTGTTTACTCACAAAATCAGCTGTCAAACTGATATATATCGCTATATCGCTATATATCGCTGAATCTCGGAAGGGCCTTCGAGTACAACGAGGAATAACAACAGAAAGCTTTAATTCATAATAGTGGAAGGACGAAGTAATATTGATCTATTAGATCAATTAGTTTTAGAAATTACTTTTTCTAAAAAAATTCTTTAAAAAACCTCTAAATCTAATACATCATCCATTCAGAAATATATCGTGTCTTTGGTATAGCTTATGTGAAAAATGGAATATTATCGAGATAAACTGAGTTTGAGCGGCAGAACGATATCACACAATCAAACTGAAAGAAGTATTCGTTTACGAGGTGGGACCTCCCTGGTGAGACCTATACTACGAGCGTTAAGATAAACCTCAATGGATCTTATACGCGTAAATCATCTAAGAAATGTATCGATATATTCTAGATAGGAAGCTCGATACTTCTCTGTCCGTCCCTGATAAGTTTCTCAATTCTACGTTCTACCGGTATTATATGATTATTTTCTTCACCTAATTCCACAGTAGCACCTTTACACGATTGAGCCGTCTGAGCAAGTTTCACTAATGAGTCGATATACGCCTTGGCATACTGAGAAACTCCTGAAAAACGATAAAATTATTTTTGTTTTATTAGTACACATTGGCCTTGAATATATTCGAAAAATTAGTGATTATGATCGTGATTGAAAGGTATCTTACAAGATAGGATGGAAATTGAACAAAAATGCAATGCTCAATTTTCAAAGGTATAATCATAAGACAATAACTGCAGAAGGCATACTATGGTGGCTGATGTGGGCCACAAAATATCAAATTGATGAAAGTAAATAAAAGTTAAAAACTGAAACTGAAAACAATACTTTGATTTCAGCATCCACTTAACATAATTTAAAATTGTTTTCAAGCCCTAAAAGTTGATTTCAGCACGTTGAGAAAAAACCGTTTTTCGTGAATTTGAGATTTTTTGGCCAAAATCAACCACCATAAAATACTTGAATTCATCTTTAAAGAATTGATTCAAAAATAAAGTAACGACTTAGTAAAGCGTTCATTTTCTAGTAGATACACACACTGTGCCAGTAATTAATCATCGGCAAAATTATAACTCGAAACTCGAAAACCGTTTCAGTTTTTCACACGTTTTAAGCGGGTTTTTTACCTTGTAATTGTCTTTGATATGCCTTTCCCGTTGCAATAAATTGCTTCAAACATGGATTGAAATTGTCGGAGAGATTCTGAAAATAATAACAATAGATATAAACCTATATTTAAGAAAAAAACACAAAAAAGAAATATTGGTTTGTAACCTAACACCAAGCCATCGAATATAGTTTCGATCGTTAACAATCCTATTAAACATTTCAATTTTAACTATTTTTAACTTAATTGCAAATTAATGATTTTAAAACAAACTCCACGATCGATTGGAATGTTTGAAAATAATTCACATTTCATCTTTAGCTACTGAAAATTATGAGATCAAGCAATTGCTTTAATTTGTGAATAATTGGAATCGAATATTTTTTTGCCGTTTTTTCCAATAATTAAAAAACAGGGAATTATGAATTCGTTTCAATATATATATTACGTATTATATATCACTTTTCCTAGCATTCTGGTTGAGTGGAGGTTAAAATTAATTAATTGAACGCATGTTGAGATGAATATAATGGCGCTAATATCGATCAAAGCACGGATAGCCGATTTCCGATAATAATTGTATATTCTCAATTCCAGAGCTGTACTCGCGTCTACAACAAATGTAAAATACGTTTCAGTCGGTCGAGTAATCATATTACCTTATAAACGTTCTCGGTCAGTTTATGAATTCTGATGCTGCTGTCCATCGTGATAATCCGTTTCGAGGTTAATCCATTAATTCGATTGGAAATACGTAGATCCGATGTGCATGTTTTCAGTTCAGTACTGAATACTCAAATAGCACCGAGCGCTGTGATGCTATCGTACCTCCACTTCGGGAGAGCTCCATGGCGCGCACCTTTCTTGATCATGATGGCCGCTGCGGCCGCCATGCGAAACATTTTCTTTGATAGTTGATATGAACAATTCTAGCTGGGAACCTGGAAATTAGTCAAGTTATCAACAGATGATTTGTAACCAACATCATTCAAAACGAAAATCATTCGTTTTCGAGTCAAAAATATTCCTCGAAATTTGTCGACGCTTCTGCCATCTATCGGGAGTCTCGTTTCAACCAAAGTCCTGGGCCGTCATTTAGCGAATCTCCTGTCAAATTAACTTCCGGGTTCTTTTATTTTAGTTGCGAATTGTCAAAAAATTGTTGTTTTTTGCAAATAACAACAGTTTGCAGAAACTTATATCGTGCATTTGGTAAGTACCAATAAAAAAGAATTTCCTTGGGAACTTGCTCCAATTTAAAACCGCTGTAGTGCACTGGATCATTGGATGATAGATCTGTTTTCTGAATCAATCAATGTTGTTATTGTTGACGTTATTCGAGGAAAATAGTTGTCAGTTCCTTTTTAAACCACAAAGTAAGCCTTAGTTTTGGGGAGTTGCACTGCAGCGTGTGTATTCTGTCTTTGTCGAATAGGGTTTTGAATTATCGACGTATATTCCCATCGTCAGAAATAATTTTTCTGACTTTGGATGGATATAGTTTTGATCACCTTTCGGCTTCAGTGAATGGTTTATTGTTGGGGTTTCTGTTTGCGTTGCTAGAGTGCCGAAACAGGGCAGAACTCTATACTTTATTCAGAGGGGCTCGTCACGATAGCTGGGGTTCCAAAATCAACGGTTCGACCCAGTATCCTAGGTACCACAAAAAAGAATCTAGGTTTGTTTTTGTATGTAGCCTAGTACCTAGGATACTGAGTCGAATCATTGATTTTGGACCTCCAGCCATTGTGACGAGCCCCTGTGGTTTCATCGAAACCGTGAAGATATTTTCACAAAAATGTTATGAGTAGAATTTTGACTGCTTACTATGAAACGTTCAAGGCACACGGCATAACGAAAACACATCAAAAACAGTTATACACATCAATTTTTGTGTATGTTATGTGATGCCGCAATGATTGGTTTTTTTTGGGCATTGGGATGAAAACGTTTTCGAAGACGTGGCGTCCTTCATTTGAATTTCATCCATTACACATTACAGACATTACCCTCGGTCAGTTAGATAGGGGACCAGAGAAAGTGCCAGCCAGCCAGAAGGCGGAGAGCGACGGGGGTGAATGTTTTATGTCCGCTGCTAAAACTATGGTCTCACCGCCGCATCAAACAGTGATAGATGAATCAAACATGTCACCAGCTTCCCCTGCCAGATCTTCATCTAAAGAAAAGGTTTGTGACTAAGTCTTTATTTATTTCTGTTTGTCTGAATTAACAATCGACTCTTGGAAGTTTAAACGTAGCGAGAATTTCTAGGTAACGATGGCTTACTTCTAATATGTCTATCCAAAACCTAAGTCAATGCGCACAGCTGGAAAATTTATTTTTGCAAATGAAAAAGGCAGTTGGTGTACAGGTGGTCCCTTGAATCCCCGTTGAAGATAATTTTCTTGCTATATCAAAAAAGTAAAAGATAGTATACAGTTGTATATGAAAAAAAATTAATTTTGCTTTGCGGGATGTTACTACATTATATGTGCACTCCCACGATAGATATAACATATCGTTGCATATAAGAAATTAGCTTTTAAAACCCAGGAGGTATAGTCAGATGTTTTCCATGGTCATTACCTCGTTGAATGTTTGCCGTTTCAGTCGTCCAAGAAAGAAAAGCGCAAAACGAAACCGGTTTATTTTTGGACATCCGCCGACGTTCAGAAATGGATGAAACGATATTGCCCGGTCTATTTCAATTTGTACGGTGAAATATTTGCTGAACATGACATCACAGGTTTGTACGGTACATTGACCTGAAACATTTACAAATGGCCATGACAACATTTTGGAAAGTTTTGTTATTTTCAAATCATCCAGCTTTATTGGTTAGCCCATCTTTTACTGTAAAAGTTGGGAGAAAATATTAAAATTAGATCTTCTGTTGAGCCCAAATTCTTATTGTTGATAAGCGTGGACTATAGGCTAACACTTCAAAGTCAGGCTGGCTAACACTTCACAGTCCGGCTACGCTAGTAAAAGATTGATGTCCATGTCAGGCAAACATCTGAATTAGGATTAGGAATATGAATTAGGTTATACTGTATTCAACAGCCAATTTGTCCAAAGTAGGATGACAGAGGTGACGAATTTGCATTGCCGTATGTTTCAAATGAAGTTAACTTCTTGCATTGTCACAAAGGTCGTCCACAAATTCTAAAAGAATTGTGCTAAGGTTATTTTCCCTGATCTGATGGAGGGGGTCTTTGGGTGGCGAGGTAAATCTTCAGTCCGGCTATTGCTAGACTCATAGATGCCGCTGGACCAGTTTCACCAGCTCTGCTTTAAACTATGAAATCTCTATATATTTTAGGTCAAGCTTTAATACGATTGAGCGATTGTAAACTTAACTACATAGGAGTATCAACAAAAGCGCACAGGTGATTACGATTTTGAAATCTTCAGCAATGCGTATCATCCTCCCTTGGCAGGGATTCGAACCTATAGCATCGCTACGCACAAGCCGTGGCAGTCTCGATGCCATCAGGTTTGAATCACTGTTTAGGGAGGACTTAGCCTCCCTAATCCGAATCCTTTCAAGTCGATGTACCGCATAACTCAAAAACGATATCCTAGATCAATTGTAATGAATCAATTTCCATTGTAAAAGCATGGCTCGTCCCATTTTTCTGTGTTGAAAGGAAAGAATGATACATGTATATAGGCCTAGCACTGTGAAATGTGTTCTTGGTCATGCTTGATCGAGTAAGTAAATGTAGCTCTAATCCGAGTTTGTGTTTCAGGGACGAGATTCTACAAAGAGTTCTACAATTAAGAGTTCGATGCGAAATGTTAGAATTTAGAAATATGGAACAGACGACGAAAGACCAACAAGATAAACACGTGAGTGGCACACACTGCGATAAAGACAGTGATCAGAAGGATCAAAAGACATCGAACATACGTATTTTATGAGAACACTTGAACCTGATGGCATCGAGAGACTCCTCACGATACGAAACCCTGCTGCACTAGAGTCTAACGATGTCATTAGGTTCAAATCCTTGCCGGGGAAGGATAATTTTTTGGTGGCCTCCTTGTCAGTAGAATGAATTGCGATCAATTCTAAGCTGTTTATGAGATGAAATGAACCGGTGAATACGTTTTCCCTTATTCGGGACCATTTTTAATTATACAAATCACGTGCAAGACATCTAGCTCAATTGAATGAATAATTTTTATTTCATTTCTATTTTTTCAGCCTTCGTAGCTTTGTTGCCGACTAGATGTAGCGTCATTGTTTGGATGAGATATTTACAGTTGGTACCTTCCCAAAAATATAAATATGCTCGGTATTGAAATTTATTACAGAAAAATTTATGATTATTATTATTGTGTTAATCAAGTGTACATGTACATGTATATAGTTTTATACATACCTGTCAGGGAAGGGGTTCAATTTCATGTCGCACATGATGAGCCGTGATTGGCCTGAGCTTTTTTTACTAGATTTGATTTTAGCCTCGATCAAAATGTCTTATATTGCGTGTACCGGTATGTATTTCTGTTGATGTAAAAATTCAGCAACATATACTAGGCCCTGTTTGGTATCGTTATTTTATTACTTAGCACGTTGTGTGGTATGGGGTGCTGGGTGCTAGTAGGTTTGAGCGTAAGCATCGTGGACGGGACACGCCTTAAATATCTTACGTACGCAAAATCGCGATTAAAATTAGATTTAAGGTTATTCTTAATCCCATTTGGAGTATCAGGTGGTTGCTTGCGCTGATCTTGGAGTACGATGACCTATCTGTTGCAAGGCCTATTACTGTATATATTTGCTATTGTCCTACGACGTGGTTATTAAATGTGTTTATTATATATATAATGATTCGGAATTTATTTGTTTTGTATATATGTGTATACGTCATAAATCAATGATAATTATCATGGAAAAACTCGTTGTTTTTATGGATAAAATGTAGATAAGAATTTGTGATATTTTCTAAGCTAATGCAATGTAATAACACGTTATATATGTACATATTTAGTCTTATTAGTCTTTCTTCGTCGGACTTGACTTGCAAGGACTCGGGCCTATGACGGTGTGGCATTGCGGTTTCTCCAGGTTACGCAGGATTATTCGCAAACCGATACCGGTACATGTAGTTGTCGGCGTTTCAATCGGATATTTTCACGTCAAACCACAGAGTACAGGTTAAACCTACGATACGAGATAAAAGGCTGTGGTTAGGTTGGAGCCCTCTGAAATAACGAATGACTGTTTTTTAGATTAGACCATTTCGAGACTATGATAAGGAGACTGGAGAGTACTATGTTCACGCCGAGGGTCGTCGTGAGACTGCTTCGGACGCATCCTGCAAAAGAATCTCAAATACCAATTCACAATTTTTTCTAAAATCTATTGATCCATAAACATTCTGGGATGAGTGGGGTAATGAACACCTTGGGAGATATGCAGGGACGCATCATGTCTGATAGCTAAGGCTCGTCGCAAGCCCAATCAACTCACTACAATTCTCCAAATCCGCCTTTCTCAATCTTCTCCATATTTCTGTCACCCTTAATTTCAACTCAAAATGCTCGTTTTCTCTTCCTTGGTGACAAAAATCCCAACAAAATTCAATGTTAATTTCAAATGCCGCCAATTTCATTTAGATCTGAATAAATATGTACTGAACATATGCCCTGTTCCTTGAAACATGAGCACAAAAAACCCTTAACCCGTAACTAACACAATCAACTCGCCATTGTATTTTGTATTTCAGAATATCCCGTCAAAATAGTTTGTAAAACTATTTATATTCAACACTGCAGCTGCGTAAAATGTCAGTTTTGACGCTTTGCTTAGTGTATATATAGTGCATTTTTGTATTGGTTTTTGGAAGTAAAATTTGATATGGCAAGAGAATACAGGTAGGGGTGCACCCTCAAAATAGGGCAATCAAAAGGGCACCCCCGAAAGAAAGCTAAAATCGGGGAAAAATTACTCACGATTTTGGAAATACAGAGAACATGCAAGCTTATGAATAAAACTAATAAAACTTGTTTAGGTATCAAACGATATTGCGCGAAGTGACTGGTTGGTACGGTTTACTTTTCCCGACCGTGGTGACGAGTACATCGCAGGCTCATCTCGACACCGACGACCTATTTAGGGGTTGTTGACGAGCAAGAAGATCGATACAACGATAACCATATCTATAGCAATAAAATGCTGGGCTATGGAGCGAGCTATGCTTTGTTATGACTGCAACGTATGGTGCGTTCTAGATCCTAATATAAAAGCATTGTTTTCTATCCTCTAGCACAACTACTACTACGTGCAGGTTGTGTTGTCAGTCTAGTCTGCTGCGCACGTTATGCATAATACTTGCAAAATGGATGTTTAAGAGTCGGAATGTTGATGACGCGCACGATAATTGATAAACAATTCCAACCAGGTCGACACCCGGATACTTGGTCGACGGTACTTACAACTAGAGTAAATACCAGCAACTGAAGTACCCGCATACATTGTTCCGCGGATAAAAACTAAGTCAAGAATCCGCGACAATGAACGTGACTGGTAAGAACCGCCGAGCAATTTCGGCAGATATCGCCGATACAGGAGGTACCGCTGATCGAGAACCGATGGTCGAACACGAGCGCGCTCAACCGAAATTCGACGATGTTTTCGAGCTGATCGGAAAACTAGGATGCGGTCAAATTCTCATCTACGTTTTCATAATAGCGATCGAGACGAACATCGGACTATGCATGCTTTACGTGATTTTCGAAATGGCTAATCCGGGTTGGACTTGTCCTATTCCTGGAACTGCAAGGAAGGAAATCACTGATAATGCTACCGGTATTAGTATTGCTGTAACTGTGTACAAGTCCTGTCCGCTGAATGACGAAGCGTTACGGAAATGCCCGAACCGGACTTTCGTCAATAAATATGATACAGTATTAACAGAGGTAGCTATTTCAAAATCTACATTGCATGTTAGAATATACGCATATATCTTTCTATCTATCAGCAGAAGCGTTCTGTGGAACTGAATTACTAAAGGCGGGCGTAGGTCGGCCTTCGCGATGCGACGCGATCGTCGCGTTGCGTCACAAGTGGGGGCGTAAGTCGGTTGCGACGCGATTGTCAGCGACTGTGTGCGACTACTTGCTCCCAGTCGCAAGAGCGCGTAGATCGGTTGCGACGGTCGCGTCGCGTCGCAGAAAGTAGAACATGTGCGACTCACTGCGACTGGCGTCGCTGGCAGTCGCAACCCGTCGCTGGCAGTCGCAAGGCCAAGGTAGCGTTAAGGCGGGCGTAGGTCGGCTTTAGTTCCCATCAGAGGCTGTTTTCAGCACGCTCGCTCCGCACGTGACAATTCTGGTTAGTGGGCTCTACATTTTGTGATTGTTACCGTTAGTACGGATTCAGGGGGTGGCCCCGGGGTCCGGACCCCTGCCTTCCCACTGATGTTGCCCTTATCGTCACGACGGTTGGCACCCCGCTATAGTATAGCCGGATAGCTGCTTTATCTGAAAATGTATTTTCTCTGTTTCTGGACCCTTGCCTCTAAATTTCCTAGATTCCGCCCTGTGCCGGTAACCGGGATAACATCCAAAATAATCCTATGATTTGAAATAGTCCTACAAACAACACACGCATTTAAAATCTAGTTAAACATTCTAAAACAACAATGCTACGGGCTTGCTGTACGAAGTTGTATTATATTTCAGTGGGATCTAGTGTGTGACAGAGCGTACATCAGTAAAATGATCGCAACGATGTTTTTTGCTGCTCAACTAGTCGGTGCTTTGATAGCTGGACAGGTGTCCGATAGAATCGGGCGTAGGATTCCTATACTGGTTGTGTGGTTGGCTATGATGATTTTGCAGACTTGTCTCGGTTTCACTGGCTATTGGCAGATTTACGCCGCGTTGCGGGTATTAGTCGGTGTATGCGTAGGTCAGTCAAATTAAACTAACATAAGATAACCCTCATTCCGGAAACTAGTCTCCATTAAATGCCAGTTATCCATAGCCGTATCGGTTAACAACTTTTCGCCTCTTATTTTCCCGTTTTTTGATGAACCCGTAGAATTTCCAGGTCTGACTGGACCGATTCTATAATACACTTTTACATGGCCAAAAATTGCATTTTTATTCCAATTTATTTACATTACTAAATCATCTAAATTATTCTGGCTGCATATTTACCAGCGAGCTGTCTCTTGCGTCTGCGATTGTTTTATTTCATTCAAGGAAGAACGTTTATATGCTAATATAGATATACAAGTACTTTGAATGTATACCACAAACTTGACCCGACTTGAGAGGTTCCTCTCTCCATACCCAATTCTAGATGTTTGCGTATTCTAGTTGTACTTGAATAGAACTGAATAATGCAAATAATCGCAATTTTTACTGCATGAATAAAACGTTTTGGGAATTTGTTTGTTTGGCTGATAACTAATCTTTGTATCAATGACGCAACAAAAACACTTCAATATTCGATAAACATGTTTTCGATAAAAGTCTATTCGAAAAGATTGACCTTTGAATGCTAACCATGGTTAACCACTTCTGGGTAACTCATGAAGGTTTTATCATTTTTTCACGCCGCCGGTCGTATTGAAACTAGACCCATGTGATTATTAGTGACACTTTTGACGTAGAGTCCTTCTGCATCCATCAGAGATGTCTTTCAATTTCATTACTTATTTTGAAGATCGAAGGATAGAAGGATTGATAAATATTTGCTTCTACTATTTAATATTCTATGTGCGTCTATCTAGTTCTATAGAACATAACCTACGGCTATATAGTATGAATCGATTTGGGCCAGTTGCTCATACATACATCATGTCTATATAACAGACAAAAAACTAAATCATGTTTTTGGATGTCCTATCCTCGACTATCACGGTAATTAATGGTTTACTTCCTCGGGCTCTTATGTCTACCAACCGTTTCAGGGGCTCTGGTTAGTGTGACGTGCGTTTTACCGATGGAGCAGCTAGGACCAAAATGGCGTACGCTGGTCTCATACCGGATCGGCTGGCATATAGCCCCGATGTTGCTGGCCCTGTTTGCGTATCTATGTCGAGAGAACTGGAGATATCTAACATTCGTCACTGGTTCGTTCGGCATTATTTTCTATCCATTCGTATTTTTGTAAGTTGTCATAATCAGACTTCCTTAGATTGCTCGAAAATTCGTTATATCTTTAGGAATAGTATCAATGTTAGCTTCAGTAACAATTCGTGTATTATTTCGTGGTTTAATGTTTCCAAGATTTAGGATTATGTTTGATTATTAAGTTAATTTCGAATGTCAGACCACGTTTAGTTAATCGTTCAAATCGTTTAGAGTTGTATGTCTATATGAAATTGCACAGATCCTCGTGGAAGTGATGAACGATTTGCCTAAAATCTAAAATCGAGTTGTGCAATTATCAAGGTGCGTATTTTTCAATTCCTACAAAAAAATAGTTTGATGCCCGAGAGTGTGCGCTGGCTCGTTCAGAAAGGCAAATTCAACCAGGCCGAAACATGCATTAGAAGATTAGCTAAACAAAACTGTAAACCAGTGCCGGAAGATCTGTCGTTTCTTAAAGATATCAAAAAGCAAGACGACGTGGACAGCAAAATGCGGCAAGGGTATACATACATTGATCTATTCCGCACTCCAAAAATAGCAGTGAGGACTTTGATATTACTTTTAGTATGGTACGTATAATAATTGATTTGCTGATCGGGTTGAGGAACTGTTATTCGATAGATCAGAACAGAAGAATGGTATGGTACCTCCATATACCTTGGTTGTTAAATTCAAAAAATCACTCAAGGATTTTTCTTGAATTTCATTTCCGGTTGGCTCTCAAACTCCCCGATTACAATTCGGTTATATGATGAAATGTTTGCGGCTCCACCGCTATGAGTAAGGCGGAGTTCGCAGTTGGGTTTTTCGACGTTGGCTTTTCCAAAAAGGAAATTCCATTCAAACTCATCAGTTGCCTGGATATGTATATACTGTGCATTGTTTTAATTTGATACATACGTACATATACATACCGATACATATATATTTGAGTTTTTAAAGTCAATATATTTGTTCGCCTTTCCAAGCGAGAAGTACTTGAGTAATCTTTCGAGGGAACAAAAAATTCCTTTTTTAACTATAACAAACCATCGAAACATTTTTGACGCCGTAAAAACCGTACAATAATGTTTATATACATTGATAACTATATTATGCGTTATATAAGGGGTTCTGTGTGAGTCGATGTGCACCACGCCATCGACATTGGCGTTTCAAAATAACTATTACAATCATTGTGAATTTAAAAATTATTGCGTTATTAGATACGATATTAGATATATATTTCATAATTCTTAACACGGTATCTTTCTAAAAATCTTTCTTAGCTTCAGAAAGATTATATCTTTTGTGTTATGCGATTCTTTTTAGGGCGACTGCTTCGTGTTTTTCATACGTGTTGAATATCAAAATGAGTGAATTTAGTGGAACAACTGTTTATATGAATCTTGTCATATCCGGCGTAGCTCAACTGTTGGTCAGATCCAGTGTCATATTCCTCATAAATAGGCAAGTGATGTTTATTCATATTTCAGCATTTTGAAATCGATTAAAAAACAATCTTAGAATTGACAACATTTTTTTCTGACAGTTTCGCTGTCTATCATCGATTGTGGAATTATTTATTATTTTCTACACTTCGGATACATCAGTTATGCTTGTAATGTACATGCATTCATTTTAACCGGCTCTTATATCGAATCGTTAAATTCATTAAATGCTTGTATATATAATAGTCTTTCTTCTTTCAGTGCTTAGAATATATCTTACCCTTACCCAATACGCACCCTGTTAGTTTTCATTTTCCCGCTAATCCACCCTCCCTCAGTCATGCCTACAAAGAATTCTTTTTTCAACGAGATCTCCTCCTATAGTTTATAAAAGGCCATATTATCCGCTTTGATAATGCATTTTCATACAACATATGAAAATGCATTATGGAATGATTTTCGAAAATGATATCAGGCGACATGGCTCGGTAACGCAGGAAAACCATTATCGCTGCCTTGCGGCTATATTTCATTTTTGAACTAGCGTGGTGATGTGTTACTACAGTCGAACCTCGTTGGTACGATTCGGCTTACAACGAAAACCTCAGTAATTCGATGAATTTAATAATTCCCTGCCTTTCTTATATAGCATATTTTTCTTAGAAATTTTTGCTAACTTCGATCACGATAATACGAAATTCCCGGTAACACGATGTAAAATTAACGATCTCCTATTCATTCCTATAGTAAACAAACATGCTTAGTGCGATGGTCCATGATGAGTTCCCACTTTTCTTAACTTGTATTGAACGCATTATTCATGCACTGTCCGGGCTATCAATTGTGTGGTGGCGCTGACCACACGTGCGATAAACTTCTCCATGGGGTAAATAAGTTAAAGTTAATATGTTAGTATGTGATATTGTTTTTTACTGGTTAATACGAAATTCGGTTAGTGCGATGATTCTTAATTTTCCCATGGACATCGTACTAACGAGGATAGACTGTATCTTCTAACCCCGTACAGTATTGGCGAAGCTCGTTATTTTTGATTTTCGTATCGATTTCAGATTGGGCAGAAAAAGGAGCTTCTTGTTGTACGTCTCAGTTGCAGGATTGTGTATGATAATTATAATGATATTAGATCTTGTCGGGATACTGAGGCAGTACAGTTATCTGGTCACAGCATTTGCGTTAGCCGGTTTATCCGCTAATGCTGGTACGTGGAGCTGTAATCACGTGATGACTGTTGAAATGTACCCGACACTGATGAGGTATCCATTCTTCTCTTCTATATCTCTCTAGATCTGCCATCTGATTTTATGTATCTGTATTCATTTTTCTGTTGGTATTGATTAGTTTGATATGTATACAGTGTAGTTTACCTCGATTACAGATTGAAATTTGGAATTTTTCACTGGTATTCCGTTGCGTAACACCTCCCAGATTTGGCATCCCTGGATATCGTCTGTTAATGGTTATGTCTTTTCTTCTTACCGATATTTTTGTTGTATTTTTTTATCAGAAATATTGGAACTAGCGCCGGTAACATGGCGGCAAGGGTTGGTGCCATGATAGCACCTCAACTAAAAACACTGGCAAGTATTCCAAATTTGACTACAGTGTCTGACATTTTGAATAAATGATTAAGATAAGGTGATTGGGTTATTGCTATACAAGTTCAAGGAGCTACATTATACCAGACGGCTATTTCTAACTCCCAATTCCAGGTGCCTCAGTGCGCATGCACATTCGCTTCTGTACTTGGACGATTCTAAGTATTAACGACGCAAATTAAGATTCGACTCAAAAAGCACTGTAGTGCTAGTGCCGCGCTCTAACTACTGGAGCAAGCGAGGCCAGATGCCAGCTTCTAATTTTCTAGTTCCCATTGCCTAGCCATTAATGCATAACCATGTATGCATGACCTGACCGTGACCCTAACCTTCTGGACCCTCTAAACCCTAACCCTCTGGGTCCTCTAGATTTTAAACCCTATTTTTCTGCTGTTCAAAAAAGCCACCATTTCGTTTTTTAATGCCTGGTTATGGTAGTTGGAAAAAACCGTTCCCCATACCAAACATACTGAAAACTAAAAATACCTATCCTCCAAATTCCGCACTGTATTCGAAGTGGTCGTTGAGGCTATAATCTCCCTTGCAAGGTCAAACGTTAAATGAAACCGCACTCTTACCTGACCGACGAGCCTTCAATTTTCACAATCTTCTTTTTCAGAGGATAACTCCTTACATAATACTCGGATGTTTAGCGATCATATCGGGATTTCTAGTTTTCGCTTTCCTCCCCGAAACGCTCGGAAAGCCGATGCCCGAAGCGCTGCCACCCGGAAAACTGAATTGTTACAAAAGGTGTTGTCGCTGGAAAAAAACTATGAACGTTACAGATGACGTGAAAGAACAGAATGTCGAAGAAAGATCACCAACTTCGGGTGACGGGAAGAATATGCTTTTGCATGGGCCCAAAGTAACCACTGTTTAAATGTGTACCATATAAAGCTTCCTGCTTTTCAATGCATTTATAGATCTTTCGCAATAAAATGAATACTCATTTCAAAATACACCCCCGAACCCATTCCTCCTGACGCATGAATTGCTTTTAATGGAAATATATATTTTGTAAATCCAAAATAGGTTCATATCAATGTCACTAATTACGACCATGACTAATAATTTGAATATTACCCACGTCATTATGTCAGATGTACGTCCCATAAATATCTTCTTTGTAAACATGCTCAATAAGTTAGACTCGCGTATACGCGAGGATAGAGGCCATTATTTTCGAACTAATGTATTGTTCAGTAAGCAATTTATATTTTTTATATGATGAATTAATTCATCCACGTAAATATGACACAGTATAATAAATCTATGTATGTGTATGTACACGATGTCTTGAACGCGATAGCCCGCTTCAAGTTCTTGCTTTCGCTTTTCGTCTGTTCGTCGACCCGGAGACGGAATGAAGTTGTTCTGGACTCTTCTGAAATCGATTTGATTGATTTTCTTGATACGTGTACATGTATGTGTAATTGATGTAGAATATTGACTCGTCCAACAAGTTTAGGATTTGCATGAAAGATATTTTACGAATGATAAACTTGCCCCAAAAAGTGTAGGTCTAGCCCTACAGTGCTACACTCACCTCCGGCGAGTTTCGTAGGACTCTACGACTCGCGCACATGTTAAACTCCTTGGTCCGTGTTTCAAGACGGGTCGGGGGAGGGCCACGAGATTCGCCGGTGACCGTGCGTCCCGCGCGCGCCTCGACAATGCCGAAAGGCGCGACCCATGATATACATGTAAATCTTCCCGGTGTCTCATATTTATGTAAGGAATGTGATAAAAACGATGGGAAACAACACAGACAGAAGAAGTGGGACGGGTACGGGTGAGAATATCGGAAATATAACGAAGAACAACATTTATAAACTTGTATTTTACCAACCCTTAGTTTCGCTCGCAGGAAATATTCAACGCGGAAGAACCGAGAAAAATGAACCTATTTTGAGAAAAAACGGCGTTTCATTACCCCAAGGTTTTTCCAAATTTCGACACTTCACATGCAATATTTGCTTATGAAAAAACAAGTATGTTCTGCATGATTTTCTGTTGATAATAGGTTACAGTTTAAAAATAGTTATTCTAATTCAAATCTTCCTTATAGTTAACACTAGGGGCGCTGTTAGCGAGGTGCCAAAATTGCGAGGTTTTCCTTGCAGATAAAGTTCTCAGATCCCAGATTCTCTAGCAACAGAAAATTAGTGTCGCTAAAAATTAACATGAAGTCACCTCCAGCATCGTCACCATCACCATCATCGCTCACATTACACCATCACCTCCAGCATTACCACCGCCATCACCAACATCACCACTATCTCCTTCCCTAGCATCACTATCTCTACCATCATCAACACCGTCACCATCACCCCCATCACATCCCCTTCTCTACCTTCATTTCTATCATCACAATCACCACCTTCGTGACTTTCATCCCTATCTGCACCATCTCATTTCTCATGACTATCAATTCCATCACCATCACCACCATCTCTGCCATCATCTCCTACGTCACCATAATCACCCATAATCCACCATTTCAACCATCACCATTTTACCTATTAAACCAATCATACAGTCATCCAGCCATCCAGTCGGCCAGTGATTTACGTAGTCATCCAGCCTAAGCATAGGAGGAAAAATGGCCATTAAAGTAAGGAAAAAACAATAATATGCAATAATAAAATGATCACCAAGTTGTGAGATGGGACAGGTTATTTACGTAGGCCACATACAAATTTAAGGGTTGATTACGACTTTGATTTGATTTGATTTGAACACTTTATTTTTCAAATCTTTAAAGCACATATTGACACTATAGTCATAAGTTATATTACATGAAATATGTGACTTATATCAGGGCGACAATGAACATCACTGGTTAGAACAACCGAGCAATTTCGGCAGATATCGCCGATACAGGTACCGCTGATCGAGAACCGATGGTCGAACACGAGCGCGTTCTACCGAAATTCGACGATGTTTTCGAGCTGATCTGGGAGCTAGCATGCGGTCAAATACTCATCTACGTTTTCATAATAGCGATCGAGACGAACATCGAACTATGCATGCTTTACGTGATTTTCGAAATGGCTAATCCGGGTTGGACAAGTTCTATTCCGGGAACTGCTAGGAAGGAAATTACTGATAATGCTACCGGTGTTAGTATTGCTGTAACTGTGTACAAGTCCTGTCCGCTGAATGACGAAGCGTTACGGAAATGCCCGAACCGGACTTTCGTCAATAAATATGATACAGTATTAACATAGGTAGCTATTTCACAATCTATATATTTATATTTATGTACTATTCTGACAGGCGTTCTAATCACAGCAAGGGTTCCCATTGTCAATTTTTCAACTCGCTCGCCTAAAGCCTTATCGGTATGATGGTGGCAAGACGTCCTCGGTCATCCTCAGTCGTCCTGAATGGATTCAATCATTAGTTTAGATACATTATAAACGGTCATCAAAAGGACCAGAACATTGGCATTCCATTAGTCCCAAAGGCCCTACGTTTTGCGTTAGGTGGTCCCGGTACTGGGCGATTACATCCAGAATAAACTCTCACAAAGCCGCCGTTTCGGATTTGCGGAAGTAAATTGACAACGGTCATAAAACCGACAACCAGCCAAATAAGAATCTATTTTACTCGAAAATTAACCGACAGAATATATACATATTGCCTTACGAATATCAACAGGCCGCCTGTAGCCAGCAATGTCTTCGGACCTCGATTTTCGTGAAAGGGAAACATTTCGAAGGTGCTCTCTCCAAAGTCTGGTCCTGGGAGTACTGCTATAGAATATCCTTGAAAATAAGATATTTGGGGTGAAGATTTAGTTTCTTTTCCTACAATTTTCCCTCGAATCAAGTACTACGGGCTTGCTTGTAGTGTGAACGCAGATTCGGCGCTACATCCTCGTAGTACCACACCGGGTGACCATACTACTATACTGGGCTTACTAAGTGCCGAATTGCCGACTCGTAGCGTGAACGTAACTGGCCGTGTAAGCGTTGTATTTTGGTTAATTCGGCATCAGCGAAGTACAGTACTTCGTAAGCGCCGAATCTAGGTCCGAGTTAAAGGAGACTGTAACGTCAAATGGATAATGTCGAAATGGCAATTTGACGCAAAGAAAAAAATTAATTGCCCATGGGCAACGTGTGGTTTACCTTGAAAGCTAGAGGTTGTTTGGGGTAAGGGCATTGCTTGAAAAATCTTTTAAATTCGTGACTTCAAAGTTCTATCTTGTATTTCATCTTTCTCAAAGAATTATTTTTTAGTCAAATAAGACCAAAAATATACATTTCGTAGGGTACAGGTAGGCGCGGCAGGGAAACTATTTTATATTTTCAAAGAAATATTTTTCACAATATGAAAAAATATTCAAATAAAATTCATATGACATCACATATCAGAGGGTGGCTGAATATTTAGTCTTGGAAACCTCTTCCAATGTATGGCCGCGGAATCTAAACCGGCGCAGTAAGAAATCGGCGTATTAGATCGTTTTAAATCCTGGGCCCAGTTGCACAGTCGTGACTTAAGTCCAAAAGTGGTCTTAAATCTTAAGACTGGTCTTAAGTTGTTAGATTGGCTATAGAACTAAGTTGGTTTTAGACTGGTCTTAAGTCTAAGCCATGACTATGCAACCGGTCCCTGGAATTTACTACTACAATATTCAGACCTCGACCTATACTTGTAGTTTGCTGCTTAATATTTTCAGGTCACAAGAAATTACAATTTATTATAAATTATATCAAACAGCAAACATAGCGCTCATCTTCTGTTGATGAAATGTCAATCGCGCCAGCAAGCAGACTGTACGAGCGTGTGTTTGTGTATGCAACAGGCACTCCGCGCGCACGTGTGGAGGCCTTGTGTAAGTGAATGTTCGCTTGCACTTCAGTGTCAATCAAATCAATCACCGGGTATTAAAATGAAACAATACCTATAATAATAATTACATTCTCATCAGCAATGGGCATTTTAAATTTGCACGTAATACGACACCTAGTCCAATGAAACGTTCGCCATTCTATGGCTTTCCCATAATTATTTTAGTAGCGCCGGAATTCCCCGTATATCCCAAAAACAGCCAATCACATTCGCTCGTAGAGACAACGCCCCCCAATCGAAGTCATTGCAATTTTATACGCGAGAGCTAAGAATTTTCCCGCCAAAAACAGTTTATCGTAGAATTTTAACAAAGTTGACCATGTACATCGACGGAGGTTCGTCATGTCTTCAAGCGCATCGATTATACGTCGTTTTACCCGAGAACCAATGAAACAAATGCTCACATAAAGAAACGTACCGCGATTTTACATGAAATTGGCTCAATGCCAACTTCATATCGCTGACAAAGGTAAACCAACAACGATCGAATTCGAATCTAACTTTTTATAAAATGTTTTTAATTTATTTTCTTGAGTCATTAATTTATATAAATCAACAAATTATTCGACACGAATACATACACATACCATATACATACACACGCTTTAGATTTAAATGCAAAATTCACACATTTTGCATGTAGTACACGTATGCATTATTCACTAAAAAAAAACTGAAGAGATGCTTTCATACAGGTTATCAACGAGCAACTTTTTTCTGAAAGGTTATCACTGATTGCAGCATCTAATTCTGGCGGACTTCGACTGACGTGGTATTGCGCAATAGAAATTACATAATATGCTCTACCGGCAGGTTTTATCAAGCTAATCTAATAACGGGGTATAAAGAATTCTGGTTACTCCGCGACAGAAGAGTTTTCCAGAATTGGCCGACACCGATAAAAACCTGGATCGAGTTCCACAGTTCTGAGTTGAACTTGACTCCATGAGTAAAACATTGAACTGATTTTAACTCAAGAGTTAACTCTTTACTCAAAACTGTGGAACCAGGCCTTGTGTGATCCTACTCTACTGTAGTTCAATCGGAAGAGCATCATAATGAGAATTCATCAAATACCCATAGTGCTCTCAGAGACTTGATTCGTATACCATGCCGGAATCGAAAAGTCGAAACGAAAAGTCAGTCACCTAATACTCCAAACATTATACAGTTTTCCACAGTTTAGTCGGAAGCACACGCGCTACAAAATTCAACTTTGTACCGGGATATTAAAATTTTTCACATTATTCTTTAAGCTATACTGACATAACTTTGGCAAATATACAAAACTAGAGGTCTGGGAATGCCATGCCCACTCGGTGATTTAAAATGCTCAACAATCTGACGAGTTCAATATTCAACGCCCCCTAGTGAACAAATAAAGATTTGACACTCGACTCAATCATAAAACATGTCATAAAAGCTACACTTTGCAATTGAATGTACATGTAGTTGAAAAATATCCAAAGGTCCCAATATAGATGGAAATACCGTATATTTCACCATTCAACACCACTGGTGAACGTACCGGTAAGAATAAACCAATGACCTCGGATATAACTACAATCATTAGAATATGGCATGATCTACAACTTAGCTCCGGATTGTGTTTTGTAAATAGGCATAGGTGCCGATATGAATTGAAATAGGCCTATCAACAGTGTATTTCGATAGTGTATTTAACAATAAGAGAACAATAAACTGGACAATCCCACTTCCATGTAAAATGTCCTACGACAGCACCTAACAATTGCCGACAACCAAAAAAGTTGAAACTCATCATTTTCATTCTCCGGATATGAATGAGAACTGACGCAACAAAGATGGCCACTGCCTGCGCAACAATTGACTGACCCAAAAACTTGTGTCTGATACCTGTTAAAGATCTCTTGCCGAAGTTCTACCCACCTTAAATTTCAATGTCATATGACAAACCAAGACGCTAGAAGCCCAAAAATTCAGACACATAAATAACTTCTTTTCAACTTGTCGCACAAAAATGGCCATCTTGATTTTAATCGGGCCACGATTTTTGGGCCGCTGAAACATCATAGTGAATGCAGATATATACATACCCCAAATCAAAGCACGTTGAAAACTTCGCAAAGCAACTCGATTCTGTCCGACGAATAGACGCTGAAAAGGTGGACGCAATAGCCCACCGGGTTTTACTCATTGCGGGCTAACCAGCTTTTACCAGCAAGTTTAGGCCAGACTTCTGACCTACGGTAATCTTAAATTATCATTTACATTCCACTTCTTAAATATATGATGCAGAATATATGATTTCTAATCCAGATTTCTCTCGAGAAATTTCGGATTAATTTCAACGGCCAAAAACGAACCGGATCAAGAGATAATAAACACCACACGTGGTCGTCGATAAAAAATGATGACTACTGAATTGGTTTCGTCGCCTACAATACGGTAAAACAGTCTCAATATTTTACACCAAACAATAAACAACAAATACTAATCATAAACCGGTGTTTCACGCCGATTCATGTAACAATAATGAAAATAATAATATAAATAACAGAACTAATAATATTAAAATTCATCTATATATAATGTCGATATCAGGTTCAAGCCATGGCTCCGGTTCCGTAGCTGTTAAGTGTTGTTTGTTACGTATAGTAGTCTCTAATGTAAGAAAATCGGTAATTCTATTATTTCGGTTAATTCAACTTCTTCGGAGTCCTTCGTTTCAACGCTCACCGCGCGGTTCATTTCATCTGAATTCATACACAGGTATACTGTGTTCAGGCATGTGTACTAAATTCAACGATTGAAACCTGCAAAAATGAAATGATGAAACGAACAATACATTTACGCCCTCTTCTTTTAGCTTTCTAATGCGAAGTGCCACCTTTGTTTCATTAACCTAGTCGAACAAGGCTGTAATTGAATTCATTAATCAACTATTGAATGTGTACCCGGGTCCATACATGTAGTGTGGTTCACTGGAACAAACCTATCTCCCGAGGAGGTTAAATGCCGCTGGTTCATTTAGAGCG
Source organism: Tubulanus polymorphus (assembly GCF_964204645.1). Classification (NCBI taxonomy): domain Eukaryota; kingdom Metazoa; phylum Nemertea; class Palaeonemertea; order Tubulaniformes; family Tubulanidae; genus Tubulanus; species Tubulanus polymorphus. The sequence continues at coordinate 8,754,146 of NC_134028.1, read as the reverse complement.
AGGTGGCGGCAAATGAAGAAAGATGAGTATTTTAGCAATTTTTTTGAATCGACTGGGTATACCAAAGAAGCATTCTATGGATAGGATGAACTGGGGCTGACCATTTCAGAAGATGGCAAACACATGATATGGCCGAATTTGCGGCAACAAGGTTCTATGGTAACAACTTCACCGATGGTGGGTTTTTAAATTTTAGTTGCACTTACCATTCTGAATTTCTATGATAATAATAACCTTCTATAGTAGCCGTCGATTTCTGAAAACAGATGTAATAAAATCCGGCGAATGACGCACCATTGATATCTTTGATTTTATGATCCGGCACCAGAAAATGTTCCTACAATTAGACAAAAGATTCGTTAATCGAACATGAGTCAGGAATACCACAAACTGGCAAAAACTTGTAACGGAACATTTTTCATCTCTCTCTATCTGAAAGAAACTCTGCTGCCACCAGGATTCGAAGCCTCTCGAATTTAAGGGGGAGACCAGGGACTGCTTGCTTAACCCACTCAGTCACTGCGTCAGTCTAGGAAATACAATCTATTAATGACAGTATCTCAATTTGCAAACCTTATTGACGTCAAAAAAGTTGAAGTATCAATCTGCAGCTTGTGCCCATCTCCTTCAGACTGAATGGATCTAATATCGGGGGGATAGAGACCTCCCCAAAAAAATTTAGATGCTCACAGCAGGCGCAATCCGGCGGTGTGGCCACTTTTTACTTCAATTTTCCTTGAAACACAATCAGCTAAGTACAGGTACGAAATTTTGCTCCATATATATCTATAACAAGGCTGATGCGCTCGTCGCTCAGTGACCTTACCTTCCATCTCATGAAGATGAAATCATTATTTCTAAGTTCATCGTAGTCGAAACTATCCGTGTTGAACGTTTTCGCGAATTGATAAAATGACAAAAATTTACCCTAGAAAAAAATCAAAAAGCATTTGGTTGTCAATATCAATATGCATGATAGAAAAAAAGAATTCTACTTTGGAGCCACAAAGATTGATTTCAGCTTTGCTTTTATTAGGGTAAAACTTTAGCATTTGTGAGAAAAGTTTGGAAGGACAGAATTTGTCCAAGAAAAATTCCGACTAAGAGTAAATCGTATGAAGGGACTTCCAGGTAAGGATTTGAGAATAAGAATCCAAATGGAACCTACTTCCAATAGAAACCGATGAGATTTGTCCTATGACAGTAGTGCAAACAACATGATAACAAATATCAAGACTACAGAATATAAAGGATCATGGGTCCAGTGGTATCAAACTGAATGCATTTTACTTATGAGCATAAAAATTGATTTGTTCTCGGATTTGCAATAACCTATGTATAAACAGCTGATAAAGATGAAATCATGGCGCACTGTGAAGTAAGCATGTTCAACAAAGCTCACGGCAGAACAATCAATACTATATGCTTGATAATGATGTCACTATCAAGGGCTTTCAAAGTGATGTCCTTGTGAAGGGCTTTCCCTATTGTCATCATCAAAAACCAGGTCAAGCATTGATCAGTAAAAAAGTGGGGAATTCATTGAAATTTTGCACATTTCTCCTAGTCCTTCCAAACGGCTAAGAGCGGATGGACGAAACTGTCCATATCAATTCCAACTGCTATTTCTCTCCTAATATCAGCTGTGTATATCCAGTAGTTACAATTTGTGCCACCAAGAGTAAATTACTCTCAGGACCATTTTCTATAAGGATCGACACAGTTGATCCGAAAAGCCTAAATAAACCTCATGTTAATTACCCAATGTTTCCGATCTACTTCTTCATCGGCGTCCCATTTCCGCGTTAGAAACGGGTGCTTTTTGCTGATTATTTCTCCGTCAAAAAACGTCGTCAAATTCGGATATTCTTCAGTCAGTCCTTTAATCGTCAGGTAGCCGCACAGATACGAATTCTCCAAATCGACGTTCTGCAATTATGAATATATTTCAAGCATCTAAGTCAATGATACAGCTCAATAGATGTCGCCTCACTTAAAATCAGAAACGATTTATGGTAAAAAACTTTTCATGGACCGTAAGTAACCGGATCCGGCAAAATAACCACTTCCATTCATAATGAAACTAATTAATAAATTTTCTTTGACAAAAAGTGGCCGAACTCAGGATGTTATGGGCAAATACATTCACATTGGCACCGCCTCTGTGAATATGGGCCTGTCTTAAATAAGTACAGATCGTAGCTAAGGATAACTAACAATCAACAATGCCAGACTATCGAATTGGTAGCCTAACTAACTTAGTAGACAGTTACTAGTAGACTCCTAGAGGCTTACTCCATGGTTTCATTGAGGTAAATTCAACTGTTTCAAGCTTCAAACTTTTTCATGAAACTGGACCCCGCGTCTAAAGATAGGAAATCTCTAAATGACTACCGAACTCAATTTGTTAGTCTGAGCGAAATAAACACAGACTATTATCAATCAAACATTATTACCTGTAAAATCACTTCGACGCTGTAACTGTTGCCTTTACTTTTCTGATGCCCTTGAAATTTCGACCCGCTATAAAGCAGAGTAGTAGTAACTCCGGGTTGGTGAGAGTTTGCGGGAGGTGGAGGGTTCATATCTGTTTTTACGGGCATTTTACAAGCGAAATTCACTGCGAAAAATAGTATAAATGTCAGTAGAACGGAAACCGGCTTTAAAACTTACGAGCCGAAACCATTGCTCTCCCAACTCGTAGATGTGTTTGGTTTGATGGGTTAAATCTTGATATTATTTATGAGGATAAGATAATTCTACAATGAGCTGTTAAAGTAAAAGAGAAAACCCGTCTAATGTTATGTATCAAGAAAAAGTTTATTTCAACGTTTCAGTAATGAATTTCTTCAGTCGATACCACCTCTGGCATGCATGTGTCCCGTTTCCAAAACTCAAATTCAAATTCGATTTATTGTTAAATGTACGGTAGTCGCCAATGGACGTTCAAACGAGAAGACGACGCACTTAGCCTCGTAGTTCAAAAGAATCGACTGTATTTCCGACGCTCGTTATCAGCGCCGAGTAAACAATGCACACATCTTGGTTAATGCGTAATTCCATCTGGGGAACAATGATATCGACAGATTCGGCGCCGAGTTCGAGGTTCTTAGTGTTTTTTTGAACTGAGGGAAACAAAAAATTAGCCAAATCTATAAAATCAAGCTACATGCTGAAAAGCCAATTTTGTTAAATTCTAAATTTTACTGTCGACAATTTTAGGCTCTACTTTTAGATCCCGAAACTAATATCCACAGACAAAAAAGGTACGTATTTGCTAGAAAAAATATTTTTGATCGTTTATTCATATATAGAATAACAAATACAGTTATAATTATATGAATGCAAGGTTCAACTTCTCTTTGAAAATTCGTTAAAATGGAAGGCAGGTTTTATCTATTCCAATAGTTGGCATCATCGGCGTTTTTCTAGTTTAGATCCCATGGGTGTCTCTAGGTTATTGCACTCCAGAAGCGGCGTAGTGGCCTTGGAGTAATGATTTCTTGGCAGAACGGCAGTCGTCAGATTTCACATCAATATTGCAACAGCCATCTAGGCTACTATTCGGTGAAAAAAGGTCACTTTTTATTGCGTAGTACTAGCGATGAAGTAAACAAGTTGCTAAGGCCTAAATTCTTCAATTTTAGAGGTTTTATACTCAATCTTTATGTATGTTACGGCCCTGTTCGTTCCAGATTGATTCTGTTCTGTCAATTTCGTTATTGTTTGTCAAGTAAAAAATTCCGATCGAATAACGCTGGTGACTATGATGGCCATACTGAAAACAATTTTCTGTACGGTTAGAGGAACGATAAAAGAATTTCACCGGTCGTTTTTTTTCGAGAAAACGAAAAATTTTGGTTTTCTCGCGCAAGAATTCCAAACTTTTGCTTCTCTCGCGAAATAATTCGAAATTTTTGGTTTTTCTCGCGCTAGAAAGGAAAATATTTTGATTTGTAAAAAAGTTCTTGAAAGGCTAGAGGCTAGATGAAAATTTCCTACATTGGCCCATTTTTTTTCTTTTCTCGCCCATGAAATCCAAAGGTTTTAGATTCTCGCGCGAGAACCAAATTGTTTGAATTACAATATATAACCAACACTCGGGGCTGGGTTAACTTTACCATTTTATATAAATGATTTAGCCAAGTCGTACTCTTGAAAAGTAGTTTTCTCCGATTCACGAAATTCATTTACTTTTCTATCTACGTTTTGTATGTTCTGAAATAATCTACGTTTCCGAAATTGCTACCATGAATGCAACTTCAACCATCACGGCGACTGTCGATCCTTACCACGACTGCATAATACGAAGTTCGACAGTGTATGCAATGTTCTACGAAACAATTATAGGTTTACCGATACAGTTTGTTGGATTCGTTTTGAACGTAGTTTCGTATTGCGTTTTGCGAAAATTACCGTTCAATTCCGGTTATTATCTTCTGAAAATGCTCTCTATCGCTGATGCTTTGTTTCTACTCGTCTCGATTCCATACCAAAGCGGAGTTCTGTTGGGGTATTGGCGATTCGGGGAATATTACAAGTACAGCAATTGGAAGAGTTATCTCCCGGAGGTTGATGCAATAATGTATCCTAGTCAACACATTTTCATGCTTGTTAGAAACTGGTTGATTGTATTTTTGGCTATTGAGCGACTGCTTGCGGTCTACTTCCCACTGAAATCTGGACTATGGCTAACTAAGAAATATTTGAGATGTGTCACAATAACGTTATACGTCACTATAACTTGTGGAAGTTTCTACGTATTTATGTACAAGAAGGTTTTTTATAAAATGTCTTGCGCTCATGTTTTTCATCAGTCGTATTTCCATACGTATGGTCTCATGTCAGGAATGGTCCACATAATTTCGTTGTTTGTATTCGGTTTTATTTTACCATTCATTTTTCTGGTTGTAAACAATTCAATCCTTTTGGTTTTCCTCATCAAATATTTCAAGCGACGTGACATGGGACAGACAACGAACCAAAAGGGTGGCAGTCGACAATCTGTAGTCAAGGCAACTCGTATGATTGCGATGGTTATCTTGGCTTTTTTTCTGTTTGAAACACCAAACGCAGCAATGACAATACGATTCGTAATTTGGCGCGGTGATACTTTAGCCGGTCAGAGGTATATCGGCATGGTGTTAGCCCAAATTGACTCACTCATAAACTTCTTCATCTACTTCATCGTTAACGAAAGGTTTCGAAAAATTATAATGTGCAAAAGATCATGATGATTGTTTTATTGGTTTATGCCCTTTTATTTTCTTGACCTGGCAAACGAAGTTACACGTATGGTTTGCGAGGGTTGCTCTAAACGTTATGTTTTAAACAACCAAAATGCTGCTCTTATAACGGACATGTGATTTCCACCCTCAGCCTTCTGGTACTTTGACACGACAAGCCAGTTTAGCCGTTTAACAAAAAATATGAAAGCAGAGCTTGGCCACTGCGGGCATCTGACAGGGTGAAGCTTTGTATGCAACTCCAAAAAATGAAAACCAAATTCGCCTTTTAATTGACCAAATCTTTATAGGACGGCGCTACGGACAACGTTTCGGAGATAGCTATTCAATGAAGATTTGTTGCTCCTAAGAAACAACAAGAAAATTATTTGACGCCTGCGAAAAAAATGTATAATTTCTGGGCTAAGCTAATGTGGAATTGCAAATTTGAAATCGAAGTTTTAAGAAATTTGGGGAATGATGAGATTTGGCGATTGGGTAGATGATACAGCGGGTCTCGACTCTAGTAGTGGTTTAAATTTTTTTATTGAAAATTCTCAATAATTGATCGCGAACTTGCGACCGACTTCATTTACTTATGCCTCTAAGCTGGTCTGCAACTTCATTGCCTCCATGGTTGAAGAACGAGCTCTTCTGATGTCTGCTTCATCATGACTTCGAGCATATCGTGTGGCCTAGCCAGCCGGCCCTGGCCACGGGTTTGGCTGTCACTCGATATCCTAGAGTCTTGAGTCTGGGTGGGTTGAAGTAGACATTGTCATTTAAAATAACATGCTTATGTTGTTCTGTATGAATTACCCGTGTGTCATGTATGTTGTATTAATTTATTTTAAAATTTGTATTTATTGAATTTGGGAATTTTATCCCGAAATTTCAATGAAAAGGATCAATAAAGAATTGAATTGAATTGTCACCTAATACACATGCCATCAGAGGACGCGGAGCCGTATATGATAGCTATGCTATTATAAATTGCTAATCTCACGAAGCCTGCTTACTCCTAATATCAAACATATTTTCTAAAACGTTTGAATATTGAAATTATATGTTTACACATTTTCATATTGACCGCTTGTAGCCGCTGATAAAATTCACGCCGGCCCTACACACATCGTAGATAGCTTCGTCATTCCACCGGCATGCCCACGTCAGGGTCTGACTTTTATATCAGACTTCCAAATCGTGTATACATCCGCCATTTAACCGAATAATCCGACATTTCTATTTATGCCTGCCGCTTCTGATATAATCATACATCCTTTACTATTACAATACGTCTTCTAATGATATTCAATGCAATATAACATTTCGACGTTCAAATATAGGTCATTATATAATCACAGGAAGCCATTCTACATCTATGTCAATAATATTTTGCCAAATAGCTTATTTGTGTACACATAGACCTGTGACGTTTTGCACATCGATTTACGGCTGTCGTTTGTAAAATGACGACGATCAATGATCAATGATGTCCTCATCCTTAAAGCTGCACTTTTTATTCAAAACACCATCAAATCTTCACCCCATTACTTTTCTAATTACTTCACCGCGGAAAACTTATCTCCTTTAGTCAACATCAGAAAAAGCATATATTTAGACCACGCATATTCTTTATTTTCAAAACAAACACCACCAACCCCGCATCAAAATTCACCTCAAAACATTCTTTCAAACATCTGGCAAAAACTACCTTTTTCCAATGACATCCTACACACAAGCAAACAAAATTTAAAACGTCAACTCAGACCATATCTCACCTCCGCCTACAATGATATCCATCAATGTAATAACCCTAATTGTTATAATTGCTCACTCTCCTGTACCCTCTAGCTTACTCATATAAACTCTCCTGTAATTATCAAAAATCATCAACTTTCATTTCCTTCCCCTTTATTTCTTCATTTCCCTTTCGTTTTTTTCCCTGGGTGCTTGCGACAGCGGCCTAAAGGCTTTGCTTGGCCCACACTGAAAGCTACTGTTCTCTCTCTCTTTTTATAATTGTGCTTTGTTTAAAAAATTGTTTGTTTTCTCTCAACCTGTGTACATAGCCTGTCATGCTTTCTGTGAAATAAATTTGAACTTGAACTTGAACTTGAACTTGACGCTGAATGGTTAACATTGTTTAGGTTTCATAATGGTAACGTTTTATAAGGCGTCAAAAAATAGAAAATCGACGCCGTGTTACGGGATAATAAAATTTGCCTACTCATTGAAAAACCAAAATCTGTATAATTCACAACTTAAGCGCATAATTGAGGCACACCTTTTGAAAAGTTGCACGCATCCATCGAGACCATACTCCATATATCATAATATCTGCAGCATCACAAGCCCCTTTTTGTTATTACTTTTCCATCCGAAAAATTACAAATTGAGGGGATAATTATGATTTTATTAGATCTAATAATCTCATATCGAACAGAAGGTGATATTGGTGTAATATATCGACGATCTTTCTTATCCGAAATCGAAGCTTACCCGGTATGCAAGGCGCTAGTATTTTGAGTAATAACGCGTGAGAATGAACGACCAGGTTGTTAGGTAAAAAGAAATATTCGCAACAAAACTTTAGAATTCAAAATCAAACTTGATAGACTAAGAATGACCTTAAAAGTCGTCAGAATATGCGCGAACTTTTATACAGCAAGACAGAGTTAATTTATCAAGTGATAAGTTAGATTACCAAAACGACCAGACACTTATTTTTTGTGCTGTACTGTTACATGCATTTGTAACGAAAGCAGCTTAAAGTTTTCTCCTGGGTTGTCCGGACACCTGAGAGAGTTTCGTAAAAGAATTATTATCAAACGCGGTAGATATTTTTGTCGGTCAGCAGCACTAAAAGCATATTAGAAGAGCAAGGGCGCTGATAAGTTAAAGATGGATCGCTTCTTAGTGCGTTTCTCAAAAGATTTTCTTTGTTTTAGTTACGTATAATCGTGCAAAAGATGTAAAACCCCACACTTGGAACTTCACTAAAAAACTTATCTAAACATTTCTTCGATCTAAAATATCCGAAATATTTCTAGCAATTTTTAAATAAACTTGTAAGTATATTTTCAAGTGTATGATTTTACATGTCATCGATTCGTCACGGATATTGTGATTTTAGTGATTAATCGTATTATCATCCAATTAAATTAATTGCTGACTTAATCAATATCACCAGCAATTTGCTTCTATTTTTCTGGAAACCTGAGACCACCCGTCATCGATTAATCGAAATCACTCATACCTAATTGCTGATTGTTAATTTAATTTGCTCATTCAAAACAACAGCACAACTACGTCAGTTTACCTCTCAGACCAACTATGATGTTGATTAGATAATTACTGTCAATGTTAATTAGTGAGACGTGCTCCTGTCTCAGGTGTCGGACCGAGTGGCAAATGATCCACGTATAAAACACCTGATGTGATATCAGTAAATCAGTTCATTCAGTGACAAGTCATCACATCATCACTCACTGGATTAACCGATTATCACTCAACGAATTAACGGATTAGCACTCGATGATTAGCGGATTATCTATCAGAGGATTAAAAGATTACCGATCAGTATGCATAATTACATTTTGAAAACGATTGTCTGGTGGATCGTAGTAGTTTATTCGGTGACTGGTAAGCAGCCTGTCATATCAGTGACGCTGAATATAACTGACATCGTGTTTGATGAAAGATCATATTTTGCTATTGAAAGTATTTTCTGTAATTCTAGGTTGTAAATACCACAATAAAGAACATGAAAGTGGATCCGAATGGATCGACGAAAAAGATCCCTGTAAATTGAATATGTGCTCGGTAAGTTTCAGAATGATTAGCAATAAGACAAATGACGCAACTGAAAATATACATGTGTGTCGTATTATCAACAAAGTGGAGATATGAAGTATATATGTGTTGACATTTTCCAGGCTGGTGTTTTGACTCATAGTTCGATACAATGTCGTCCAGTATGCCGTGAACAGATTTACAAACCGGGACAATGTTGCCCCGCCTGCAGCAGCGAGAAAGAAAATACAAAAGGATGCGTTGTCAATGGAGTTACCGTAGAAAATGGCAAATCAATCATAAAACCTGGTGAAAAATGTACAACTTGTAAATGCGAGGTAAACTTAGATTTCTAAAGATAATGAAAACATTAGAAATGATTAGTTGGTCATAGTAAAGATATGAATATGTATCGTAATCTATCATTTTAGTCGGGGGAATTGACGTGCACTCAGAAGGTTTGTCCAGTTTTAAACTGTCCACACAAATTTCAAACGCACGAAGAAAATCAATGCTGTCCAGTTTGTAAAGGTAACTATACGAGTTATACAGATGTTTTAAATGATTACATGATAAAACTTGATAGATGTGCATGTCATTTATTCCTTAAAACCAATTAATTGTTTTCATTGCAGGAAAAGCTGTAACGGCCAGTTCTATTCACGGGAGTTGTTTGTTTCGAGGTCATCTTCATCGGGAGAGGCGACATTTTATGCCCGATAAATGTACGAAGTGTTCATGTTACGACGGCGGGATGCGGTGTTATCGTAAAGCTTGTCCAGATCTAAACTGTCCAAAAGAATTCTTGGTCTTCGATAAAAAGTCGTGTTGTCCGAAATGTAAGCGGCCGGCTGGGTGTGCATATAAAGGACAAATGTACAAGGTAAAACATATCACTATTTGACTTGACTCCAATCTTTATTTTAATATGTCTTTAACTTTCAAACTCTTTATTTCTCCAATCATAGATTGATCAGAGTTGGAAGGACGGATCCTGTACGGATTGTAGTTGTAAAGACGGAAAGGCGACCTGCCAAAAAATCACATGCGGATTAACTCCAAAATGCCCACAGGTAGATAATTAGATATCATCGTTTAGATTTTCATTTAAGTTTTCCTTTGAAATCACCTAAATTTATGAACCAAATACCATTTATTGATACGTCATTTCTGATATATTTTCAGAAATCCATTTTATACAGACCGCAAGGAGAATGCTGCGCGTTATGTGTACCAGCTCACAGCGTTTGTTCCCTCACTGGTTCGAACAAGGATTATTTGTCGTACGCATCGTTTGACGGGTTCAATTTCAAATTCGGTGGAACTTGTCGCTACACTTTGCTTCAAGATGTCGCCGATCGTCAGATAAACATCCGCGTCAAAAACGAGTTCCACCCGTACCCGACAGTGAGAACGAAACTAGTCACAATCATCGTGTCTTCATTATCTATCGGACTACACAGAGATCTCGATATCAGAGTAAATCGTAGTAAAATCCGTGTTCCGTACAAACACGAAAACTTCACTATAGAAATCGTTAAAAACGCGACGGTTGTAGTGAATGTGATAAACGGGTTTAAGTTAACGTGGAGTAAACAAGGAGATATCGACGTTTACGTTACACCGAGTTGGCAGGATAAATTAGGCGGTCTTTGCGGTAATTTCAATCAGGTCGTTCAAGACGATACTCGAACGAAAGCGAAGCGAGAAATCGTCTCAGACGCGGAGGTTTTCGCTAAGTCTTGGCGAGTCGGCGGTAAATGCAACTGCGATGAACCGTTCAACAGTAAAAAGTCATCGTGTCAAACAAACGATCAGAGAGTTCGCGCTCATCAGAAATGTGATATCCTCAAGAGTCCATCGTTCAAGAAATGCCACAAGAAAGTTCCCGTCAAACCTTTCCTCAGGTAAATATCTCGTGTTATGTTACATTTTTCTGCCTTCCTTATATGAGCAAAGTTATGGAAACTGCGATGAAATGGAGAGAGACTTATAACTAATACATTATATATATCTTACAGGGCTTGTACCGATAACGTTTGCGAATGTCCTTTGGGTAAAAACTGCGAATGCGCCATCGTGAAGTTTTATATGCGAGAATGCGCCGAACACAACATAAATCTGAAATTACCGAAAAAGTCTGCGTGTAAACCTTCTACTCAACAACAACACGACTCTTACTCGAAGAAAAATCTGAAGAAACAAGAGAAAAAGGAAAGAAGAGGAAGAGTTCCTTTGTTGTTGCGATCATTGGGAGGAGTAGTTATTGGTGACGAGTTAGAAAACAACATATTGGACTAATTTGTGATTATTTGTGCTAATTGGAATATATGGAAAATATCAATGCTGTTTTAAAAGTTGGACATCGTGAATTTACGTGTATCCAGTGAACAATGATTATTTGAAAAGAGACTATGTTTTTATTTTGTTATCAATTGTTATTGCTGTTTTAATTTTGTTGTTAATCTTACATTACATTCTTTTTCAGAGTTGTCATTAGTTATAACTTTCAATTGTATTTCTTGTATTTTTGCTTACAGGATTTGTATTTTATTGTGCATTATTGTATTATGTATCATATATATCATTGTTATAAGATAATTCTATGTTTTGCATTAAATGCCTTTTAATATCTTTACTTTGTTTTGCAGCGTGTCAACTTATGTAAATTAATTCTATGATTTATGAATTGATATTTTCATAAAATGTGCTTTTCCCTTATCGCATATTTATTTGCATCGATTTGTTACTAATTACTCTTTATTTCAGGACTTTTTTTAAATACAAATTAATTTTATTAAACAAGTCAATGGTATATACAAAATAAATACATGCTAAGGTTCAGAGGACTAAAATGTAAATTTAGTTGTATAACTATCATCAATATATTGTCGAAATAAAATTTTGTCTCACTATTTTAACGAAATTTTGTGTCAATTTCACTTATTTTCTTCAAAGGCGTTTCACTACGATTTTTAAGATTAATCGTTTTAATCAAGGATAATGCAATCTACCTATGCGTTATGCAATGATGTTAACCGAGGAACAGCCCTACAGGAAACGGCTTACGTGAAGAGTGAAGGTAAAATGGTCAAATTTTATTTGATGGTGTATGATATATTCGTATACGATAAACATGAGTACCCAGGAAGAAAGACACTAAATATTTGGATGGATATATGAAAGCTGTGGGTACTGGAGTGTGTAATGGGTAGTATAGTGTGATCTGCGTGCATTTGTGGCCAGCACACAGATAACATTGTTCATTGGGGTTTGGTCCAGGACTCGCGAGATTTTCAACAACACGGAAGTAACGTGTCAAAAATGATGACTTGAATTGCATGACTACCTACCACCCCTCATTATTGTTGGAAAACTAAACGTTCGGCACTGACTAAAAATTAGTAATAACATTTTAGAAATGGCCAGAATTTTAACTTAGGTTCTATCTCATTTTTATTTTACAATTGCGATTGGTATAACTTTTTTTTTAACGGCCGTTAAGGCTTCATGTTTCGTCTGCAATTCACTGCAAATAGTTACGCAACTACGCACATTTCAGTGTTTTTGGCAGCTGTACACTCAATCGGCACCGTTCGTGACTAGCTTCACTGCGGAATTATCATTAATTAACATCGCCATATCACATCATCAACTTATATTGTGCCTTAAAACCCTAACAGCCGAAATAATTGAAATGCACACACGATTTCTATCGTTGAAAATTGAGAGAGTGGCCATGTTTGTGTTTGCTGCTTCGCGTAAATCGCGGAGTGGGGCCGATACGTCCAGTATGAATTTAAAACAAATTGTCTTATATATTGTCTTATATTTGTTATGTGCGCTGAATCGTTGTTCCCGAGTTCGTTATAGCAAGGTTGTACTGTACCTAATCATCCGTCTTATCCGTTGGTTTCGCAACATTAGTAGCTTGTGCCAATAAGTCGTCCATGAACTGCAGCAAATTACATCAACGATCATGCTCCTACGTATGTACTTATCTTATTTATCTGTGCTTAATTACCCGAAGAAGTGTAACCGTCAGGTTGTTGTATCGGCAGGCTGGGGAACAGCTCCAACATTAACTTGTTTCCAACATCTGTCAGTTCATCGTGTGCGTAACAACCGTTACATCACTTTTTTGATCTTAAAATAGGGTTTGTCCCCGTTATTTTATTCATTTGATTGATAAATTTCGTTTGATTTTTTGATTGAGTTTCCCTTGCTGACCCACCACACCTGCCGGCGGGGAGCGAAACAGGGGGTTTGATTTTGAAATCGGAAATCGAAGTACAGATGTAGTTGTCTGATCGGCGGTCGAGTTAACAGAATATTTTTAAATCGAAGTACATAATTGGAAATTCGGTTCCGGTTCATCCAAACAATCTTCCATTCAGTCTGAACCGGCAAGCGACTGATTGGGATGAATTTTTCTGGCTGCCTAATTTAATACATTGATATTCTGGAAATAGCTATATTACAAGGTTGAAGATCATTTTGTCCACTTTTATATTTTTTGGTCGTTACATCACTTTTTGTATGTAAGATATGCTACATTAATTTTTTGTTTAACTGGGATAAATATGATACTTGTACGTATTGGAATGACATCTCCGGCGTATAGAATATGTTATTTTGATGTTTGAATTTGATATCTTGGCAAGTAGCATATGATGCATTTAGCGGATTGGATTCGAGGTGTGAAATATATGTACCGACCGCGGGCATGTAATATTATGTCTATGTCTGCTATTGAGGAATTTGTCTATGCATTCGTTTTTCAATAGTTAGGACTTTTAATATCTGGTAGCCTTTTCCATCATCAACACTGAGAATATGTCAGTGACAGTGTTAGTGGAATAAAAACACAAACGACTTTCTTTTCTATTCTATACGCACATAATTGTAGCTTAAAAGGGCGTAAGTATTAAATCGATCAAAATCAATCAGACCTATGCTGGTGTAGTTGACTCGATCAACGAGCATGTATTCAAATTGAGTGGCCAGTAGTCCGAATCCATCGGATATTCGGCTTCTATGTAAATCGGAGAATGTGGAATAGGAACGACATTGGAATAGAAATACACGTGGCACTTCCCGTAATAATTTGAAGGATTGTGAATATTATTGTTGGCAGTTTTGTAACAGGTTGAATACATCATTATTCAAAAAATTAAAGCTGTACCTTTCTAAGTTGAAACGCAATTGATGACAAGACCGAATTATCATATTTTGACGCCGTAGCTCACTGACTGCAATTGTTGAGTCGCCACAAAAGGGGCTAAAATAGATTGCTCAGACCAAGGATGTGTCTGCAGAATGACAGCAAAATCAACGTGATAATTTTGTTTATATTTCAGAAGAAAAGAAATTTAGAAAAAGTAGTAACGTGACATGCAGAATGAGGTGCAGCAATGCTAAGCATGGATTTATTTTGATCATTCTGATCGCAGAGTTGATACTTAAGTTTACTAGATGACGATTAATTGAATAAATCACATAATGAATGGTAGGCTGGGATGAAGGCATTTCTGCAGTTTTTCCGCGTTTTTCCGAGCGAGTTGCGATCTGAAGTAAAAACGAAAAAGAGGACATTCATTGGTAATTTATGATGATGCTTTCGTTTCGAAAAATAGATTCCTTATTTCATTCCTGATTTCTTTTCCCGTCAGCAAATATAAGTAGAGATTATACGAATAGTTTATTATAAGAATATCGGTAAGGGCAGTGTAAATTTTCTTTAATTCTGGATTATTCCAGAGGAAAGGGCTAAGTATAGAGAAGGGAAATGTTGTGACCATGAAGAAGATGCAAAGTAACAAAACCAAAACGGTCACCTGGTTCGAATATTTCGATGCTCGATTTGTCTCCAGGTTTCCGGCATATTTTCTTGTGAATAAAGCGACAGAGGTAATTGCGGATGAGATGGCCAGTAAACAAAGTGGACTCCCAGAAATGAACACCAGAGCCCTGATTTGGTAGAACTTTACGTCGCTGGTACAACCAATTTCATTGACGTTGATAGTCACAAATATATAACTGTAAATCAATGATATTAGGCAGATTATTGATAAACACAACCGAGAGGTGGTAGCGGGTGTCCAGAACCGGGGACCTTTAAATGGAAAACAAACCACACACATTCGTTCGGTGGCTACGAGCACCAGTGTCCATGGACTGCCCGTACAACCCAACATGACGAAATACTCGAAAAACATGCACTGAATTCGCGTTGACGGTTTAACCAGTAAACTTCCGTAAAACGAGTAAGATATAACGTTGATGTATTTATTGAAGTAAGCGCTGAGGACGATAGTGTCGCAGACAGCCAGTTGAACGAACATCCGACTGAAGGAACGTCGCCATAATTTAGGCCGCTGCATAACGATTACGATCAGAGGATTACCGGTGAATCCGAGAATATAACAAAGACTCGTGAACACGAGGTAAATCCATAGATAAGATCCATTTATCGTGGTTGCACCCGCTATGATAGCTACATATATGTTAGTCGGGCTCGTTCGGTTCTGAAGATCGAGAGTCATCTAAATTGACGGATCAAAAATGCTTAGATGCTCTATACTTATACATTGTATTCATCTCGTAAAAGAACGATTGCATCTATATGAAATTATATATAATTATATGTATAAACGGGTAAAATATGATATTTTGGCGAGTAAAATATGATATTTCAAACTGGTTAATAAAATGTGAAATAGTTGATATTACATCTTGATGAAATATCACATGTTGATGGGAATCTTTGGGGTGTTTGTATTCAGGCAGTTTGTAGATTATGACGCATTAAAAAATGTTGTTCTCGCCGACAATATTTGGGTTAAAGTCCTTTGTTTCACCTAGCGAAGGTGCGTTCCTAAAACGTAACGGTTCGTTTTCTTTTCATAGTGATGAATCATTGGCCCTGGCGTGGTGACATCGTGGATGATACTTGAGTGACTGTTAATATTGTAATAATCGGTATCAGTAATTTTCGACATATGGCCGCTGACTGGTAAACTGTATCTAACGTCGATGGGTTTTCAATTGTACGTTTGATTAGATATTCAGGTGAACTCTGCAATTCTACAGGTCGGAAACCTTTCAAAATGTAATTAACTGATGACTATGCAAAGAAGTCTCTTCTATTTGTTCTCAATAAATTCGACAACTTTGATACTGCTTTCCGAATGTTAAGGTCGGATCAATTTCAACATTCAGGGGCCAGTTGCTCGAGAGTTGGTTCAAATAACCGGCGGATAAATGCTAACGTAACAATGAACTTTTAATCGTCACTATATCAACTATCCGCTGGTTAACTCTGACTGTTCTGCAATATGGATATATACATTTATTTAACTTTTTTACATATATATTTAGCCAAATGTCAATACCAAATTTGACCAGGAAGGATACCATTTGATATTCGAATCAAGGCCCGTAGGTAAAATTTTGGGGTTAATACTCGATTTTGCATGAAGAACACAATCAAGACTTGTAAGTTGAATTTGTAAAGGTAACTTAGGTAAACCTTAGCTTCTTTAACCGGAATTTAGTGGTGATATCATGTTTTGAACTTATTTTATGATATATTCATGTAAACCATTGACAAAAAGGAGATGGAGCCTGTCCTGAAATTTGATCATTTAATCCAGTGACTTCCTGGTAAACTCTACTACAATAAGTTTACCATGAATGTGCGCTAATTTGAATAACTGGTATGGGTGATAATGTAAATGAGGTACCCGCAAAGCCAGCTATCCCGCCAGGTGGCGTGACGAGCAGTAGGCCGTCCGGTGTCAAATTTACTTCATTTTCAATGAACTTTGAACTGGATTTTAGTGACTCCCCGCTCCATATATTATCACAGCAGCCGCCAAATATACGAATTAGGTATATGAGAAATCGATTCATTTAAGAGAAAAGTTCATTCAGATTTCATTGAAATGTAGAAGAAATCGAACGCGAACGACCAATTATCCACTAGCAAACTTTGCGAATCCTCGCCTGCCATAATCCTCGATTGCCACAGTAGCACTGCGGGTAGATGTTACAGAGGTGTGTAGATATCACCACATTGAACGGAATGAAAGAATATGCACTAAGTTTAATGGGAATGGTTGGTGACGTATTTCATTTTATTTTAGTGTGCCCTGCAAAATCTAAGAGCCAAATTCATCCCTTGATATTTCTGGCGCTCCCCACATGAAGATCAACTCCAAAATCTTTTCGATTTATCTGGGTCACGCCTTCTAAATTTGGCGATATACATTAAAAAAGGGTTGCAGTTATTCTGTTAACATCTGCCAAGTTCGCCGTATATGTTATTATGTTATTATGTTACTTTAAGTTATTATGTTATCATGTGTACGCGCGTGTATTGTTTTTTTCATTTTTGTGTTTTTTCTATTCCTTCTCCTTTTCTTTTTCTTTTTTGTTTTCCTTTTTCGTTCTATAAATATATTGTATTGAATGTTCTGCTCTGTGCAATGAACTCATTGTGGAGCAATAAACTGAAACTTAACTTAACTTAATCCTTGCATTGCGAACGCACAACTCCTCCATTTGATACCCAGTCGTCATATTTTGGGACGTCACAACAAGATAGTTTATCAAAAAGGTATTCCAATGTTCAAAGCTGTGATCGCAAAAACTATTATCAACGGAATAAGCGATAGATAGAATAGACCTATATCAATATACAAATATAGAAATGATGTCAAACACCGCTGAACACTGAGACCTATATGAGACAGATAAAAACAGCAATGGAGAATGCAGGCATGCACGAAAATGACACGAATAATGATGTGGATCAGTCGAATTCTTGGTACGAGTTGGAAGGGAAAAACACCCATAAAAAAGGAATAATTGATCAGAATGCTGGAATCACGATGCCGTTTATTTCGTCGTTTAAAGCAAGAAAAACATTTTTCAGATCCTCCACGTGATTGGTGTGTGCATCATTTTGATTTCTGTGATTATCGCTACAGTGTTAATGGGTAAGTATGTTGAGTCTGAATGAGCGGTGGGGGGGGGGGGCTGTATAAATCAACGACACTCATTCCATGAGGGCTCAGCGCCATCCTCTACCGTAGTGGATTTTCGTCAAAAGGAGTTATTGGTATAACGATACTCGCTAAGTCATGTGTTGTCATTTTACAAAAAGGTTTTTATAAAAATTTAGTCTCAAAGAGCCTGGGCCCAAAGCCGTAACGCATTTAGTGCTCTAATACCAACGATACATGTACTTATACTAAATACGATTTCTATAGTGTAATTAATTACCAGTGCCAATTAGCGATGGCGCTAGGATCGCTCATGGGGGGATATAAGAACATAATACTCTGATTAAAAATGATAAATAAGTAATAGGCCTATGTATTTTTAAGTGAAACCGTACCTCAATACACCAGATTGGAGAAAAGAGGCTATTGTTTCCAATGGCACGTCGACCCAAACAACAAAAGAATCCTATACCACTAAACCAAAAACGAAGCTCCATGCAGAAACCACAACATCTGGTAACAAACAAACCGTATCTTTAAAGCCTTCGCCTTCAGGATTTAGCACGAAACGACCAGGTAAATATCTAAAACCATAGATGCCAGCGGTGCATGGACGGTTTAAACTATTGGTTTATTTTGCAACAATCATCCCAGCCATTTCTAGTAAAATACCGTGAAAACACCGAAACAATTTTGAAACCATTTATAATGACTCAAGATGTATCAAAAATTTTTTCTTACTTAAATTAGATAGGGTATACGTCAAAGAACCCATATCCGCGATTTTTCTTCAAAATCTATCAGATGACGTCATATCTTGATGTTATTAATAACATAGATGAACAAAGTTCGATTCTCAAAAAGCCTCTACAAACATAATTAGAAAAGATAAATGAAATCGTTTAAGTATGTAAAACATATACATTTCCTCTACAACTTGATGGTCATAGGAAATTAAGAAATTAAAAAATTGTTCACCCGAGCAAGATTTCTACGTCTCTAGAGTTCAAACAATCCTAGAGTACCCTGGAGTAAAAAAGCCTGCAAGTCAGAAATTAATTGATCGCGAACTTCGAAGGTACTACTGAAGTAACCCCTCCTCTTTTCGGTACTCCGGGCTAGACTCCACTGACACTACCAGGGTACTTCCTCACGGGTTCGCGGTGAAAAACCAAATAGTTATATAGTAAGGAAAAAAGAAGAATCCTGAAATTATATAAAGCATCTGTATAGTTAGTTTAAACATGTATTTGATCAGTCAAAAGTCCAATTTCCGTTGGTTTGTTTCATGATTTGTTTTTATTTAAGTTTCAGGCATTTGTGATCTTTCAAAAAGATGCAAGAACATAGGAACTCCATTCAAAACATATAATTATTTCAACAATCCAACGTATATTGCAACCTCGGACGGCGATATAATAGTATCAGACACGAATAATCATCGATTAGTCGCCTTAGATGGCAATGGAGAACGGAACACCTTGAGTTTTGGATCAATGTATAACACCATGGTTCCGACCGGACTCTATGTGCCTGGTGATGGAACTATTTTGGTTAGTGATGCGGGCAACAATCAAAATATTCATATCTTTACAATGAAAGGGCGATACGTTCGGAGTTTTGGCCGAGGGTACTTAAGTTATCCTTATGGAGTAACTATTCTAGAAGACAAAATTTATGTGGCAGATTGTTATCACAATCGAATAGCCGTGTTCACCTTGGAGGGGGAATACGAAAGATCTATCGACGAAATAAGCGGGACAAGTTTTTCTCGGCCCCTTGACGTAGCGTTCACGAAACATGGAGAAATGATAGTGACCGAATATAATAGGCAACGGGTAAAAGTTATCAAAAATGGAGAAATCAAATATTTGAATGGTTTCGGAGGACCAATCCAGATTAAGATCGATGACGTTGGTAATGTTCTATTCGGCGATTTGGCTTCATATAATATCAGAATGTTTGATGAATATTTCAACCCTGTTTGTACTATAAAACTAGGGTATCATAAAAGCTGGGGTATAGGTATTACCAATAACTGCACGCTTGTAGTGGCAGATAATACAAATGGAAAAATTCACCTGTATTAATCCACTCTTAAAAATCCCCTTTTTTGCGAAACCATCATTGACCGAGAAAATCCAGTGGTAGAATTCTAAATTCTAATACAACAAGTGAAATTCCGTTGATTTTCAGAACATCACGACGCATATAGTTATCCATCAAAAATTTAAAGAAAACAGATTGTTCGTTTTCAATACACCGTATTTCTTACTTCATAAAACATGTCAATTACGATTCTAAACAAATTTGTAAGCAAGCTGTCATTACTATATAACTGCATCTTTTCTTTCTTGCCTTATCGCTATGTCCGATGAAATCAATCAAATATATCGTAGATCTATTTATCAACGTTATAACTTCTTCAATGGTAAATATGACTTCATTTTACAAAATAGAATAATGATATAACGGATATTACTTATATTAGGAACAATGTACAACACAAAAGAGATTATTGTTAACAGAAGGTCAAGTTAAATTCATTAACATTCACATTGCTACAGTAGACTCAGCCTAATTTGGTAACGGTTGACTCGGTAAACCGGCTGTGCCTAATAAACCCATAAAACGTCATATAGTTAATGTTCCCCTATCTCTAAGTCGGTATTCGGTTAACTTGGTAAGAAAATATTTCAGTCCAAGTAGAACCGAGTTAGGCGGAATTAACTGTAGTAGAAAAATGTGCAGATCATATAAGAAAGTAAGAGTAGAAAACAAAAAACATGATAATAGTGGTGATAATAATAAAAAAGAGGTAAAGAAAAGAAAAGATATATTAATAAGTAAACGGCGTGCTGTTGGTGCACTGGTGGTCATGTATAAATTTTGTAGTATTCCCAATGACTGTATATTCAATGCTGAATGAAATGTTTGAATCGCATAAATAACATTTTCAGATGATAAAGATAATGAACGACGAAAATCGAATACGTCGAAAACTACTGATACTAAGTAATAGTACTTAATAGTCATTCGAGTATCATCCGCGACATACGCCACGCCAAGGCTGATTCATACACAATCAAGAAAACGTACCGGCACGTTTTACGAACACACCTTTGTCTGCTAAAACAAAGGGTTTTAACCTAAATATTTTCTTAAGATCAAAATAAATTAATCCGTCAAAATCTACAAACTGTAAAAAGAAACAACTCCCATCAACATGTGATATTTCATCAAGATGTAATATCAACTATATCATATTTTATCAACCAGTTTGAAATATCATATTTTACTCGCCAAAATATCGTATTTTGCCCGTTCAGACTAAAGAATATATAATTTCATATCGATGCAATCTTTCTTTTACGAGATGAATACAATACATAAGTGTAGTGTATCTAAGCATTTTTGATCTGTTAATTTAGATGACTCTCGATCTTCAGAACCGAACGAGCCCGACTAACATATATGTAGCTATAATAGCGGGTGCAACCACGATAAATGGATCTTATCTATGGATTTACCTCGTGTTCACGAGTCTTTGTTATATTCTCGGATTCACCGGTAATCCTCTGATCGTAATCGTTATGCAGCGGCCTAAATTATGGCGACGTTCCTTCAGTCGGATGTTCGTTCAACTGGCTGTCTGCGACACTATCGTCCTCAGCGCTTATTTGAATAAATACATCAACGTTATATCTTACTCGTTTTACGGAAGTTTACTGGTTAAACCGTCAACGCGAATTCAGTGCATGTTTTTCGAGTATATCGTCATGTTGGGTTGCACGGGCAGTCCGTGGACGCTGGTGCTCGTAGCCACCGAGAGAATGTGTGTGGTTTGTTTTCCGTTTAAAGGGCCCCGCTTCTGGACACCCGCTACCACCTCTCGGTTGTGTTTATCAATAGTCTGCCTAATAGCATTGATTTACAGTTATATATTTGTAACTATCAACGTCAATGAAATTGGTTGTACCAGCAACGAAAGGTTGTATCAATTCAGGGCTCTGGTGTTCGTTTCTGGGAGTCCATTTTGTTTACTGGCCATCTTATCCGCAATTACATCCGTCGCGCTGTTTAAAAGAAAATATGCCGGAAATATGGAGATAAATCGAGCATCGAAATATTCGAACCAGGTGACCGTTTTGGTTTTGTTACTTTGCATCTTCTTCATGGTCACAACATTTCCCTTCTCTATACTGAGCCCTTTCCTCTGGAATAATCCCGAATTAAAGAAAATTTACACTGCCTTTACCGATATTCTTATAATAAACTATTCGTATAATCTGTACTTATATTTGCTGACGGGAAAAGAAATCAGGAATGAAATAAGGAATCTATTTTTTGAAACGAGGGGCATCATCATAAATGACCAATAAATGTTTTTTAATACATTCGTTTCTAGCAACTCGTTCCATCACAGCCTACCATTTGCCTACCAGCCTACCTAATTTGTCAATTAATCGTCATCTAGTTTACATAGCTCGGGTATTAACTCTGCGTTCAAATTGAATCCATGCTGCAGCATTTGCTTACAATAGTTCACCTCAACTTTTGATAATTCTGCGCGCTAAGTCACTAATGAAATTTCTCGTCATCTGAACACAAAAACAGATCATTTCATTTGTAAGTTTTTCTCCTATTCTATAAGAACAAATATCTTATGTCGATAATGGGATGTATCTAACTTTGCCTCTTCCGTGGCGTTTCAACGATTGCAGTCAGTCAGTGAGCTACGTCATAAAAATGTTATAATTCCGTCTTGTCATCAACTGCGTTCAATAAAGAAAGGTAGAGCATCGATTTATAGAAAATAGGATGTATTCAAAGTGTTATAAACAGCGAACTTAATATTAATATTCATTATCCTCTGAATCATTACGGGAATTTCCACGTATAATTCTATTGTATCAAACCTCGTCGTAAATTGACAAAAATCATAGGAATTTCAATTCCTAATTTTCTCAATTCTTGGATGAAAACATGAAATCAAGAGATTGTAGTTTCTTTTCCTTATAGACACGTCCTTCTCTTAGGGATTCCCGATGATTTTGAACTTTCAGATTTTACCTTATATGCGCGGATAGCACCAGCGTCTCAATTTGAATACATATCGTCCGTTGAATGGGTCAACTACACCAGCATAGGTTTGATTGATTTAGTCGATAAAATACACATATCCCTTTATAATCATTTTACTATTACGTAGTCAACAGGGGAGAAAGTTGTTAGTATTTCTATTGGACATATACTGTTGCCGTTGATATGAAAGATCAAATAGATGATGAATGAATTTATTTTAAAGTTTGAAATGGTTCTGTGACACGGGCCATTTTCTCAGAAAGGGGCATCAGGCTAAACAGCGTATCCAAAAAGTCCTGAAATAATCGACGATTCGAACGTTAAAAGTCCTAGCAATTGAATGACGAATGCACAGACAAATTCCTCACATAGACATGATATCATATACCAGTCGTCAGTGCATATATTCTACACCTCAAATCCAAGCCGCTGAATGCATCAGATCTTCGAAACCAAAGAGTGAGACGAAGAGGTTTATTTTCCGTTCGGAGACCCAAATTGAGGTCGATTGATACTTCACCGATGCGGGCGAGCGAATACGAATTTTTACAAGGCACTTTTTATGACGCCGGCGACATTTGGCTTTCCTGAGAAACGAGGTCATTTCTCTGCGACGCCAAACGTGTCGAATTTGACATTTATTTGCTCATCGCGTTTCGTTGACATTGGTATGTTATAAGATTCTGCGCTGTTTTCCTAAACGAACTATTTACAATACAGTACAAGAGAAAATTAGAGGTTGAATTCAACATTGGGAATAATGCGCTAAAAGTTTGATTGACATAGGCATGCCATGCTTGTGGTAAAGGAGGAAGATTCTTGAATCGTGACCTCATATGACCGTATACCGTTGAGATAGAGCCGGGTGCTTCAAAAATGATGAAAACTATAACAACTGATATTGCCATTTTAGTAGCTTTGATATCAATATTTTTATTTTTATCCTCACCTCCGTGTGACGTGAAATCATCTTTCCGTTTATTCTGAATTTGTCGCAGTTTTATTATCATAATTGTATTGAAAATGATCAATAATACAATCGGTAGGTATTCCTTAGAAAGTGGCCCGTAAACGGCAAAAAGCGCTGAAAAAATAGCTTTCAATTGTTTACTCTGTCTTTTACGGAGATCCATTTGAAGACGATTTGTGCAGACATCCCAAAAATATATGATTTTTACGGTAGCGAGATAAGGGCTATACATTGCTGCAGAAATTATGAAAACTAAAACTATCAGGACTTTGATTCGAAATTTTGTGATATTTCGTTTCGCAAAAAATGGAAATAGAATTGAGAAAGTTCGTTGTGCGACGACACCGACAGTTATCCAATTCCGTGTCAATTGAGAGGCATATCGTGGTAAATGCGCTATGACATAAAGCCATGGCATATAATTAGAATGCCAATGGATTTCAAATATGAAGTCACCTTGTATAAGCACTGCTAGTAAATAACGTACTGGTCCTTGCATCCCACGCCATATCAAAAACATTATGTCCCAAAAAGCCAAACAGCGTAAAAGATAATACGAGATGTAAGTTGAACTCTGTATTCGTAGTGTAACGATAATCAAAATGTTTAAGATTATGCCTAGTAGCATGACGGGGAAGGCTCCGAAAAGATTTATGTATATGTCGAAAGTTGCGCGTAATGAAGTAACCCCACAATTATCACGATAGCTACGTTCGTAACCATGTGAGTCATCGTTAAGCCGCTCGGATGGAGTCGTAACGATTGCACGTATGTCCATTATAGTTCGGATGCTGCAGCGTTCCAATCTATGCTTTATCCAAGAGGGAAAGAAATTGTGTCTGGTGACGACCAAACCCTAATTGGTGCAGCATCGATATCAGTATTTGTATCACGAGTCATTAAAAACGATACTCATAATTTCGTTATCTGACGTTGGAATTTAAACAGCCAGAAACATACGATGAATCTTAAGCTATTTTATATCATTAACTGCGCGTAGGGATATACTGCAATTAACCAATCACAGTCCTTTTTATTGCATTCCTCAAGATCAGGATACTATCAACCGTCATCATTAGAACAGATGATTGCAGTGACCTTGGAATTTCCCTAGCTACACGCACAGGCACCAGTGAATGGTAGCGGGTTAGTGAATATAGTCACCACACCTGAATGATCACCAGACACCTCACCTGACTGGTCACCAGTCTCCACACCTAACTGATCACCGGTCACCGCACCTGACTGTTCAGCAGCCTCCACACCTGACTATTCACCAGTCACCGCACCTGACTTTTCACCAGTCACCGCACCTGACTGGTCCATCTGACTGGTCACCGCATTTGACTGGTCACCAGTCACCACACCAGGCTGGTCACTATCACCCGACCGGACAAACTTAGAAACTAAGTTGGTTACTTCAACTCTGTGGTCTAGGGGTAGACGCTGCATGTTAGAGGCCTGGGTTCAAGTCTTGATAGAGGTTAGATTGGGTTATATGGTCGATCTAGGGTTAGGCTATTTGTTGACTTATATTTTGATGTTAAACGACCCGAAGTTGAGGTTATATTCAATATCATGTTTTTAATCCAATTTTTGTAAGAAAAATCTATTTCTGAAATAACATCCAACATTCCTTAAAGGTCGGCAGCGTCACAGGGGTTCAATGCCCGCTGGGAACGTTCAGTAATCGCACCGGCTTGATGCAGGTCGCTTCGTGCGACGCTTGTACCCCGGGACATTACTGCGGACAAACTGGTTTAAGTTTGAATGCTAAGAATCCCAAGTTTGATCGTTGAAAATGGGGAGAGAGGGCTAAGGTAGGGCTAAAAGGATTACGGTTTTACGTTCTAGTTTTGCTATGCATTTTTATGGAAATTTGAATCTAGAGTCCACGTATAATTAGAGGCTGATTCTCTATAGAATTGTCTCCTGTTGTAAATATTTTTGACCATTCAATTTACGACAAACAGTTTTCATACTTAATCATTTCTCATTCATCAAACGCAGTTTATATCTAATAGACTGAAAACCTATTTGAAACGCCAGAATGTAGATTCTTGCAGGGATATCTGCTGGAGGTTATTTATACGGATCCACAGGTGAACAATACACAGTTTATGTAAGGAAAATATGGCTTGGAGACCAACCCACGTCGTCCTCAATGCTGGCTTTAGGTGGTGATCTACCAATTCCGATTAAAGTACGCATTGCGCTGAACTTAATTTTTTCGCATATGTTATGATTCATACTTCCCCAAACACTGGAACCAATATCGGCGTAACTAGTGTTAAACAATCTCGTGATAGTTTCATATTGTAGCCTATGGTGGCTGATTCGATTCGGGCCATAACGTAAAATTCCTGGTATGCAAATGAGGGCACCAGAACGCCAGAACGCCAAAACGGAAAAAAACGTCGCCGCCAAAACAGCGAAAAACGTCGAAACGGCGGGGATGCCAAAACAGAATATTCTTTGTTTTGGCGCGCCAAAACTGACTTTGAGAGAAAATTCGACGTTTTTTCGTTTTGGCGGTCTGGCGTTCTGGCGCCCTCATTTGCAAACCAGGAATTTTACGTTATGGCCCGAATCAGCCACCAGAGTAGCCCGTAGTTAGATGTTTTTGCGACTACTTTACCGAATGCGCGACTCACAGAATTTGCTAGTGCTGGTACGGAGAACGCAAAGTTTAAACAGTATCCCACTACTTTATTCCTGATTTTGAATAGGAAATTAGATTGATGAGCGCGATCGTACCAGAAGTATATGATTTTTGGTTTTTTTCTTAATTAGTTTTCATTCTCCATTTTTGTCCAGTTATGTATCATATACGGTCATGATGCATACACGCTTTCGAGGTTTGTCTAAATGCTGGGCTTAATTTTCCCGCACACGCACACTAGGATACAAGGGCGGCGCGAAATGAATTAGTCCTTTCACGACCGATAAAGCTACAATTACCCAAAAACATAAAATAATGGAATTTCAAAAATTATCAAACGTTATTTGCAACATACTATTTACAATATACATGCTACTGAGGAATCTTAACATCTAGATCTGTTTTTATGAATTTAGCCACTTTTAATGTTGAACTATTTGGATATGGAAAAACATGCATATTATTACACTATGTAAAAACATTAATACACTATGTAAAAACAAAATATTTACAGATCATTTCAACATATCTATAATATTCAATAATAATATAAAGTCCTTCGTTTTCGAATATTTTAGCTCGGTTTGATTTTCGTAATAATAACTGAAATTCAAATTGAAATATATTTATTGCTCCATGTATACATATACAATGAGCGTAGATAATGATTTCTATCAATACAGTGTTTAGTACAGTACAGTACAGTACAGAAACAAAAAACATAACAGCTTTAAAGTTATTAAAAAAAGGAATACGTAACGTACGTTGTCTCAAATCTTTAATGGCATCAAAACTCAAATATATAATGAAATTCATCCCCGAGACGATTACTGCCACGGCGTACGTATTTATCCTCGCCTTGCGTGGTGTATGGATATATCGATTCTATTGGTAGGTTGATATATCGTTTCTATTGGTAGGTTGTGATTTGAGTACTTAAATTTACAAATTTTAACCAGTTGTCAAATCGGTAAAAAAGAAAATGTTCTTGGCCTCAATCCGTTTTAAGCAATCGGTATGTTGAGCATTTGCTAGAATTATTTATGTTTGCATGCACTTTTTCTACATTTCGTGAACGAGTCATTATAATTAAAAATAACTCCGAAAATCTTTGACCACTTCAATTTGGTTACCGTCTATGAAAAAGGTAGGCTGACGCCGTGCTCTTCTTTTTTTCAAACACCATTGCTTTTGTATTTTCAATATTAATAGATGATTTCCATAGCTCGCAGTATTTTGAAGCAGAGGTAAGTAAATGCTGCAGGTTATCGGCACTGTCAGTCAGTAAAATAGTCTCATCGGTGTACAATAGGACTAATAACCTCAGCCACATATTGTCGTTGCCATCAACTACTAAATTGATACCTTGGCACCCATCTAGATACAAATAATCTTCGAAATCATTGATATACATATTTATACGGAGAAGAGCACTTAAGATAAATTTTCACCTTGACGTAGTCCAGTGTTGCTGTCAAAGTATTTTGAAGTTAGCCCAGTGGCCTTAACTGCTGACATGATTTAACATGAAAATGTATATTCTTAATCAATTGGAGCACATTACCGGTTACAACCGTTAAAATTAACATATGCCATAGTGTTCTTCTCCATTTTGAATCGAAGGCCTTTGCATAATCAATGAAGCACTATACAGCTTCTTTTTATGGCTTTATTTAACTAGTTAGGTATCTTCTTCTTAGCTTGGTGTGAGAATGACAGATCATTAGATAATGGTACTCATCACAAATTTTGCCGGAATTACCTATTGTACATAGTCTTTCTTCTTTCTTTTTCGTATGAGATGCTTAGGAGATGCTTAGGTTTTAGGTTTATTTATTTCGCTCTAACCAAACATTGGTATAGAGGTTAAAAGAATTTGTACAATAAAATTGATAATTTACAAAACTTAAAAACAAGAAAACAGAGATACACATAGAATAGAATAATAATAGAGATAACAGATATGTATACGTGAATTTTACTTAAGTAGCTTGAGACCAGCATTTACAAATCTAGCGAGTTTAATTAATATATTGTTATTTACAGCATTAAGTAATTGTGACTAAAAGTATTGGTTCTATTTACATAAAAAGGTGTTAGGAAAGCTCTTCGTATATTGTTTAGTTTGGAACATTAAAAAGAAAATGGAATTCATCGCCGATTTTGTTAAGACTACAATATGTACAAATACGTTCGTTTCTATCAATGTTTACATGATGCGGCTTTTATTAGCAGCGCCACCTAAAAGTCAAAACATGTACTATATATTCTAATTAATATATGCTACTTCGTAAAAAGTATCGATTTACCAAATTTTGTCAAAATAGTAACGAAATTAATAAATGCGTCAAAATCTACAAACATCCCAAAAATTTGAATCAATATGTGTTATTTCATCAAGATATAATACGTACAAACTATATCATATTTTATTAACCAGTTTGAAATATCACATTCTACTCGCCAAAATATCGTATTTTGCCCGTTTAGACATATGAATGTATAATTTCATATCGATGCAAGCTTCCTTTTACGAGATGAATACAATACATTAGTGCTGCGTATCTATAAGCATTTTTGAACTATCAATTTAGATGACTCCCCATCTTCAGAACCGAACGAGCGCGACTAACATATATGTATCTATCATAGCGGGTGCAACCACGGTAAATGGATCTTATCTATGGATTTACCTCGTGTTCACGAGTCTTTGTTATATTCTAGGATTCACCGGTAATCCTCTGATCGTAATCGTTATGCAGCGGCCTAAATTATGGCGACGTTCCTTCAGTCGGATGTTCGTTCAACTGGCTGTCTGCGACACTATCGTCCTCAGCGCTTTTTTCAATAAATACGTCAACGTTATATATCATTCGTTTTACGGGACTTTACTTATCAAACCGTCAACGCGAATTCAGTGCATGTTTTTCGAGTATATCGTCATGTTTGGTTGTACGGGGAGTCCGTGGACGCTGGTGCTCGTAGCCACCGAACGAATGTGTGTGGTTTGTTTTCCGTTTAAAGGTCCCCGGTTCTGGACACCCGCAACCAGCTCTAGGTTATGTTTATCAATAGCATGCCTAATAGCATTGACGTACAGTTATATATTTGTAACAATCAACGTCAGTGAAATCGGTTGTACCAGCGACGAAAGATTGTACCAAATCAGGGCTCTGCTGTTCATTTCTGGGAGTCCATTTTGTTTACTCACCATCTTATCCACAATTACCTCCGTCGCTTTATTCAAAAGAAAATATGCCGGAAACCTGAAGGCTAATCAAGCATCGAAATATTCGAACCAGGTGACCGTTATGGTCGTGTTACTTTGCATCTTCTTCATGGTCACAACATTTCCCTTCTCTATAATTAGCCCTTTCCTCTGGAATAATCCCGAATTAAAGAAAATTTTCACTGCCCTTACCGATATTCTCATAATAAACTATTCGTATAATCTCTACTTATATTTGCTGACGGGAAAAGAAATCAGGAATGAAATAAGGAATGTATTTTTCGAAACGAGAGGCATCATCGTAAACGACTTGTAAGTGTCGTTTTTCGTTTTTATTTCAGATCGCAACTCGCTCGGAAGATATATAGATAACGTTGACGTATCAACGCGGAAAAACTGCAGAAATGCCATCATTACAGTCTATCGTTCATTATGCGATTTCGTCAAGTAAACGCCATCTAGTTGACTATCAGCTCTGCACCTCAACTTGATAATATGAAATTTCTATTCTTCTGAAATATGTACAAAAATCATTTCTCGTAGATTTTTCTGCCATATCTTATGTCGATTATAGGATGTACTTAACTATGACTCTACTGTCGGGTTTCGACGATTGCTGTCGGTCAGTTAGCTACGTCATCAAAATATGACAATTTGTTCTCGTAATCAGTTGCGTTTCAACTTAGAAAGGTACAGCTTTGATTTTTCATGTACTATGATATATTAGTCAACGTGTTACAAAACTGCCAACAATAATATTCTTCGAATCATTACGGAAAGTGCCACGTGTTGTTTTCATTATAATTTCGTTCCAATTCCACAGTCTCTGATTTCCATAAATCGAACTCCGTCCACAATTTAACAAAAATCATAGAAATTTCAGTTCCAAAGTTCTCAATTCAATGATGAAACTACGAATAGAAAAAAATTCATAGAAACAAATCATCCTTTCTGGGATTCGAGGAAAGAAAGTTGTTGGTATTTTCATTCCACTAACACTGTTGCCGTTGATACGACCGATATTTCGTTGATTAATAAATTCACTTCACATTTTGAAATTCAGGTCTTTGACACGGGTCATATTCTCAGTGTTGACGTAAAAGGGCACCAGGCTAAAAAGCGTATCTAACGAATCCTAGGATGAATTCCATTTGAAAAACGAACGCATAGACAAATTCCTCAATAGCGAACGTAGACATAATATAATACGCCCGCGGTCGGTGCATATATTTTATACCTCGAATCCAATCCGCTAAATGTATCATATTCTACTCGCCAAGAAATCCAATTCAAACATCAAAATATTAATTTTACACGCCAGAGATGTCATTCCGATACGTATAAGTATCATATTAATCCAGTTAAACAAAAAGTTTATGTAAAATATCTTACGTACAAAAAGTGAAGTAAATGTTGTTACACGCACGATGTACTGACAGATGTTGAAACAAATAAAGATTGGGGCTCCATCGGGTAATGAAACACAGATAAGTAATAGTACATAGGAGCATAATCCTTGATACAATTTGCTTAAGTTTATGGAGTTATTGGCGCCAATTTACTAACGTTGCAAAACCAATGGATAAGACTCAGAGGTTTATTTTATGATAACTCCAAAAAAACTGTATTAAGTACCACGATGAATTCAGTATCATATACCATTGATAAATCTGGTCATTTTACCTACAGTTTTCACGTAAGCTGTTTCCTGTAGGGCTGTACCTCAATTTACATCATTGCATAACGCAGGAGGTAGAATTGCATTATTCATAATTAAAACGATTGCTCGATCTTTTAAAATCGTATAGTGAAAAGCCTTCGAAAAAGAAATATGTGAATTTGACACAAAATTGCGTTAAAAATAATAAGACAAAAATGTTTTATTTCAACTAGTATATTTTGATAATAGTTATACAACAACATGCATTTACATTTGGTCCTGAAATAAAGAGTAATTAGTAACAAATCAATACAACTAAATATGCGATGAGGAAAAAAGCACATTGTATGAAAAAATTAACGTAAAATATAACATAAATGTACATAAGTTTACACCCTGCAAAACAAAGTAAAGATGTTAAAAGGCATCTAAGGCAAAATATAGAATTATCTTATAACTATGATATATATAAAATACAATCATATACAATCATATACAAAATCCTGTAAACAAAATTAATAATTAGACAAGAAATGCAATAAAAACCAATAACTAGTGACAACTCTGAAAAAGAATGTAAGATTAACAACGAAACTAAAACAGCAATAACAATTATTAACAGAATCAAAACATAGTCTCATATCAAATAATATGTTCACTGGATACACGTAAATACACGATGTCCAACTTTTTAAACGGCAGTGATATTTTCCATATATTCCAATTAGCACAAATAATCACAAATTAGTCCAATATGTTGTTTTCTAACTCGTCACCAATAATTACTCCTCCCAATGATCGCAACAACAAAGGAACTCTTCCTCGTCTTTTCTTTTTTTCTTGTTTTTTCAGATGTTTCTTCGAGTTGGAGTCATGTTGTCGTTGAGTAGAAGGTTTACATGCAGAATTTTTCGGTAATTTCAGATTTACGTTGTGTTCGGCGCATTCTCTCATATAAAACTTCACGATGGCGCATTCGCAGTTTTTACCCAAAGGACATTCGCAAACGTTATCGGTACAAGCCCTGTAAAGAATATGTAATGTATTAGTTATAAGACTCTCTCCATTTCATCGCAGTTTCCGTAGCATTACTCATATAAGGAGGGTAGGAAAATGTAACATAACACGAGATATTTACCTGAGAAAAGGTTTGACGGGAACTTTCTTGTGGCATTTCTTGAACGATGGACTCTTGAGGATATCACATTTCTGATGAGCGCGAACTCTCTGATCGATTGTTTGACACGATGACTTTTTACTGTTGAACGGTTCATCGCAGTTGCATTTACCGCCGACTCGCCAAGACTTAGCGAAAACCTCCGCGTCTGAGACGATTTCTCGCTTCGCTTTCGTTCGAGTATCGTCTTTAACGACCTGATTGAAATTACCGCAAATACCGCCTAATTTATCCTGCCAACTCGGTGTAACGTAAACGTCGATATCTCCTTGTTTACTCCACGTTAACTTAAACCCGTTTATCACATTCACTACAACCGTCGCGTTTTTAACGATTTCTATAGTGAAGTTTTCGTGTTTGTACGGAACACGGATTTTACTACGATTTACTCTGATATCGAGATCTCTGTGTAGTCCGATAGATAACGAAGATACGATGATTGTGACTAGTTTCGTTCTCACTGTCGGGTACGGGTGGAACTCGTTTTTGACGCGGATGTTTATCTGACGATCGGCGACATCTTGAAGCAAAGTGTAGCGACAAGTTCCACCGAATTTGAAATTGAACCCGTCAAACGATGCGTACGACAAATAATCCTTGTTCGAACCAGTGAGGGAACAAACGCTGTGAGCTGGTACACATAACGCGCAGCATTCTCCTTGCGGTCTGTATAAAATGGATTTCTGAAAATATATCAGAAATAACGCATCAATAAATGGTATTTGGTTCATAAACTCACGTGATTTCAAAGGAAAACCTTAAATGAAAATCATATTCAATTATTTACCTGTGGGCATTTTGGAGTTAATCCGCATGTGATTTTTTGGCAGGTCGCCTTTCCGTCTTTACACCTACAATCCGTACAGGATCCGTCCTTCCAACTCTGATCAATCTATGATTGGAGAAATAAAGAAGTTAGCAAATTAAAGACATATAAACTTAAAGATTGAAGTCAACACAAATAGTGATATGTTTTTACCTTGTACACTTTGCCTTTGTATGCACATCCAGCCGGCCGCTTACATGTCGGACAACACGACTTCTTATCGAAGACCAAGAATTCTTTTGGACAATTTAGATCTGGACAAGATTCACGATAACACCGCATCCCGCCGTCGTAACATGAACACTTCGTGCATTTATCGGGCATAAAATGTCGCCTCTCTCGATGAAGATGACCTCGAAACAAACAACTCCCGTGAATAGAACTGGCCGTTACAGCTTTTCCTGTGCAAATGAAAACAATTAATTGGTTTTAAGGAATAAATTACATGCACATCTATCAATTTCAACCGTGGAATCATTTAAAAACATCTGTATAATTTCATATAGTTAGTTACCTTTACAAACTGGACAGCATTCATTTCCTTCATGCGTTTGATATTTGTGTGGACAGTTTAAAACTGGACAAACCTTCTGAGTGCACGTCAATTCCCCCGACTAAAATGATAGATTACGATACATATTTTATATCTTAACTTTGCCAACTAATCCGACGTTTTCCTATAGACATTAAAAATCTAAGTTTACCTCGCATTTACAAGTTGTACATTTTTCACCAGGTTTTATGATTGATTTGCCATTTTCTACGGTAATTCCATTAACAACGCATCCTTTTGTATTTTCTTTCTCGCTGCTGCAGGCGGGGCAACATTGTCCCGGTTTGTAAATCTGTTCACGGCACACTGGACGACATTGTATGGTAGTGTGAGTCAAAACACCAGCCTGGAAAATATCAAAACAAATATACTTCATATCTCCACTTCGTTGATGATACGAAAAACCTGTATATTTTTGGTAACATCATTTCTTTTTGATGCTGATTATTCTGAAACTTACCGAGCACATATTAAGTTTACAGGGATCTTTTTCGTCGATCCATTCGGGTCCACTTTCATGTTCTTTATTTCGGTATTTGCAACCTAGAATTACAAAAAAGAACCTTCAATATCAAAATACCATCTCTCATCTGTGACATGATGTCAGTAATATTCAGGTCACTGATATGAAGGGTTGCTTACCAGTCACCGAATAAACTACTATGATCCACCAGACAATCGTTTTCAAAATGTAACTATGCATACTGATCGGTAATCATTAAATCCTCTGAGAGATAATCCACTAATCATCGAGTGCTAATCCGTTAGTCCGATGAGTGATAATCGGTCTATCAAGTGAGTGATGATATGATGACTTGTCACTGAATGAACTGATTTTCTGATATCACATCAGGTGTGTTATACGTGGATCATTTGTCACTCGGCCCGACACCTGAGACAGGAGCACGTCTCACTAATTAACATTGACAGTAATTATCTAATTATCTAATCAACATCATAATTGATCTGGGAGGTATACTAACGAAGTTCTTCAGACGTTCTAAATGATAAAATTCAATTAACAATCAGCAATTAAGTAAGTATGAGTGATTTCGATTAATCGCTGACGTGTGGTCTCAGGTTTTGAGAAAAATAGACGCAAATTGATGGCGATTTTAACCAGTTCATAAATTAATTGACTTGGATGATTAGACGATTAATTACTAAAATCACAATACCCGTGATAAACCGTTAAGATGTAAAATCCTACGCTTTTAAATAGACTGAAGAGTTTATTTGAAAATTGTAAGAAATATATCGGGTGGTTTATATCACCTTCCAACATTTAAGATGGAAGAAATTTCTTGGTAACAATAGTGTGGGATTTTACATCTTTTGCACGATTATACGTTATAGCTTAAGTAAAGAAGATCTATTCGGTAACTTACTTTAAAGCGATTGATTTAATTTATCAGCGCCCATGCTCTGATTGTAAGTGCTGCTGATCGCGAAATATCTACGCGTTTGATGATTTTCTTAAAATCTTAAACTAGGGATTGACCCTGTTATTCATTTGGTTGGTAGATTTCGTTTGAATTTTTTTGATCGAGTGTCCCTTACAAACCCACCACACCTGCCGGGAGCGAGACAGTGAGTTTGATTTTGAAATCGGAAATCGAAGTACATAATTGTGTGATCGGCGGTCAAATTTACTAGAATTTATTTTTTGTTTCAATCGAAGAACATAATTGGGTTTGATGATTTTAGCCACGGGCAGCGCGAAGTTCTTTCAGGAGTTCGGCAAGCCTGGGGAACTTTATACAAATAACAGGAACAGTACAAATAAGTGTCTAACCGTTTTAATCTTACTCATCGCATGATAAAATAAATCTGTCTTGCTATACGAATTGTTCATGCATATTGTGCTGAGTTTAAAGTTCATTATTTCAGTTTGATTTTGAATCCTAAAGTTTTTTTGCTGTGACTCTTTCTTTCTACCTAACAACCTAAATGGGGATGGTCGCCCATACGCATGCGTTATCAATTAACAACTGATATCAGCGGCTTGCATATACCGGGTAAGTATGCATTTCGGAAAAGAAAGATCGTTGATCTACAACACAAATAAAATTACTCAACCTTTCATCGGTTGAACTGTGGATGACTCAACTTTTACATGTGAATTTAGATTGATTTCAAATTAAAAAAACAAGCCAAAACGAAATACAGGATTATTCGGAAAATTTTGCTTGTTTTACCGACAATATTTTCACACGCATCAAGTGTGCTATTTCAAACACTGGTTATTTTTTGTATACGCAGTCTACCTCGAAAATGAGAAAAATAACACGAGAACAACCCCTTGTCTGTTGAAATGTATAGATTTATTGTTTTTCTTTAAGATAATTTACATCAACAAATGATTATTTTACATCGAATCACTGCGCATTATGAATTACAATCAAGTCCCTATAAACGATATAGACGCACGTAAGCTTTGAATATACTTTGAATTTGGACGAGGAACTCAACGATAGGAATGTACTAACCTCTTGGTTCATTCAAATAACACATAATGCCGTGTTTATGGTTTTCGTTCATTTCAATCTTTTTTTTGTCATGCGATGAAATAAAAATATATTCTTACTTATTACAACAGTTACGCATTTGTACAACTTTGAAAAAAAAACTTTCTACGTCAGCAACGAATGTTGGACAGATTCTACGTTATTATTCACGGTGCAAAAGGCCGTTTCGTCTGAAAGGTTGTGAATATGACTAGTCATTCAATTTTCTATCACTTTTCTTCCAATTTAGATCTACGATGATAGAAAAAGAGGGAAACTATATTCGCCTTTGACAAAATACTTTTTATCACTTAACTTACTTTGACCAGGGAGGTGAGAGCGAATCCCC
Organism: Tubulanus polymorphus; assembly: GCF_964204645.1. Lineage (NCBI taxonomy): Eukaryota > Metazoa > Nemertea > Palaeonemertea > Tubulaniformes > Tubulanidae > Tubulanus > Tubulanus polymorphus. The sequence continues at coordinate 8,717,100 of NC_134028.1, read as the reverse complement.
TCTACCTGATTTCACTAACTCGATACACAGTATCCGACCACAGCAGGCGTCTCATCGTGCCTCGTAATTTAAAGATACATTTTGGCCCTTCGATAACGATATAGTAGCATTTTTGTCATTTGGCTTCAAATCAAATGCAACTTTGAAAAAAATCTACGTCAGCAACGAATGTTGGACAGATTCTACGTTTATCATTCGCGGCGCAAAAGGCCGTTTCGTCTGAAAGTCTCTAAATATGACTAGTCATTCATTTTGATCCGGGTTTCGTCTCCAATGCCTCGATATCAATGATAGGATTTCATTTCGCAAGATCACCCCCAGTTCCGCATCCTTTTGGTTCAAAATTGTTTGTTCTTTTTTCAAATTCCATAAATTTCGCAAATATTGAGCCTTAAAAAGTCCAGAAAACGGCGGCCCTCTCAAATTGCGAATTTGAACAACGAATTAAGACTACATAAGAACATGCAAGCAATGTCAAGGAATCAGAAATGCTCGTTCGCCTTCGGCGCTCGGCGGACACGGCGCGAAGTATGACATATAGTTCGGTTTGTATTAATTCTGAAACCCTTAGGAAAAATCGTAGCCACGCCCATGCTAAAACAACCACCCGACTGATCCGCGTGCCTTATTTGTAACTCTGAAAATACAAGTTTGAAATAACTTTTGCGCTATTGTTGCTGGCGGATGTGGAAAGAGCACATACGTACGTAAGTCATTTAAAATTCTGGTCTAAGATGAGAACTCGTCATATGAATATGGACTATTATGGGTATTCCAGGATTTTTAGTTCTACGGCATTCATTTTAGGTGTGCCTTATACAAGTCCAATTACAAATTACAATATTGAAGCGCCACCTATAGTACCGATATCACACGACACCATCTAGTATCGTTCTCTCACCGCTAGTCTACACCGTCTCCTTTCACGTCCTGGTCGCTTTCTGCATTTGTCCAGCTCCTTGTAATATTCCTGTCGGTACGCGCAACATTTTTCGAAACTCTTCTCGAAATTCTCGGAGCATTTTTCGATTTTTTGTCGCAAACGTTTCGGATAGGTTTTTAGTTGCGGATAGCGATTGGAAACGTTAATGTAACGGTCGCGTTTTTTCACCGCGCTGATAACGGTCGACAGGTCACATTTCAGTCGTTTTCTGGCGGTTTTCTCGCCGACTTTACAACACCTGAGGTGACTAGGTCGGAATCGGAATCCGCGTGAAAAGTCAGTCGATAAACCGATTCTGGCATTCTCCAGAAAATCAAACCCATGTGGAACGATCGCCCCTGAAAAATATAGATATCAATACATATGATATATTGTTTTACCGCTTAGTCATTTGGAATTAAGTTCTAATGTTTAATCCATACTGCTTAATGAAAAATTTTGCATGCGTACAGCATAGCGATAGGGAATGGAACTCCTGATGTAAGCGGACCCCAACGCCCTTCAAGACAACGTTTTCACAGCCTGGCTTAAGAAAGTTATACATTGGCAAATGATTGCCGGTAATTTCATGTTAGAAACACTCTAGATGCCCAGAAAATGATACCTTTTTTTCAGGACGTATAGAGTCTACGCCGCACGCGTTCATGTACTAAGTACCGTAAGTGTATACAGGCCTTAGATTTATTTTCTATTGTTTTTCACGGTGAGCTTTTTCTTCAAAGAAAAAAAAAACTCGCAACCCAAAAAATTTTATGATACGAAATTGTTTAGGCCGTCGTTTTTGGGCGATAGACATAACTCGTAGATTCGAGACATTCGAAATTCAGCCCCAGTCACTAACATTGGCAACGAGACCATGTTAGCTGAATATAAGATGAGATAGTTGTCCGAATTTATATCGCAAGATTTTCGATCAATTCTATAATACGAAAATACATTGACGATCTGGAGGGTGCATGTGCAAAATAAGAATTCCGAGGTACTTAGAACTTGCTTTTCATTGACAGGACGAACAAATGTTTTTAAAGTCAGGAATCGAGGCGAATATTTTTCTTCTGTTTACCCCAGGTAGCTAAAGCAGTTGTTTGGAATGTAACGGGAGTAAACACTACACGCAGACTGGTTCCCGGTGAGCACGCGATCTTGCGGAACCAGTCCTTTATTACCTGTTAACAGGTGTCCGAGCTAAACGAAGCCCCTGGGAATTTTTTCAACCGGTGCCAAGAATGCGGCTCCTTACGAGAATGAGGCATAAAACATCGCCTGAAATCTGCGTTCAGTTTATCATTATAAATCTTAGTATTTCCGGCAGTTGAAGGACTTTCTCTTTACCAGTGCTAGGAAACCTTGATAAACAACCGAACGCAGGCCTACGTGGTACACGCATTAATTGAGCGGCGACGTAGAGAACAGAGGAAGCGGGAAAACAGCGAGATACATGTGCGAGCGAAAAAAAAATGTATGGTTGAGAAATTTGCCGAGGGTGAGAGGTGGATGAAAACAACGATCCGGAGATGAGTTATGTATATATGACAAAAATGCTTGAAATCCAAAACTCGAAATAGTTTCATATCATATGAAAATCATAGATTGGATCTGTGAAATACCTTTCCTCGCCGCTGTGATAAAAATGGAATTAACTTCGCCGTTTTTAATTCACGTAAGGCATATCAAGCCTACACGGGAATGACATATTTCTCTATATGCACGCACAAACAGAAATGAATAAAAAGAAATGAACCTTTTTAACATTTGTACAAGAAGAAGATGAACTTTGTTATTTAAGTAGAATCTAGAAAATGTAAGACTATTTTTACTAAGCACCAGCAGTTCGACAAAATAAAAGATAGTGAACTGAAATAGACATTGAAACAGTAGTTAACCTGTAAAAGAAATACAAATGCAGAGCAAAAATTTCCGGAATCCAGAAGTAGGAGGAAACTAGATAGATATCATAATCCGGTAAGTCACCCCTACCGACATAATTATCTGACTTACGCTCTACTTCCCCCTGGTCCATGCTTTCGAGACGAAGGTGGAAGAGACGGTTGAACATCCATTTTTGAAGGGGGTGGGGGCAGGGGATAGATTCGGTATAGCCTGTGTCGTTGCAGGTTCCCAAATCAGCGGGCATAGCAAAATATCACCGTTATTGGAATTACACTTCGTTCTGTATAGCGGTTCCTCTTTAGCAATAGCTCCCGCGTATACAACCCGAGTTGCGCCTTGAAGTAACCAAACTGATTCAGTCTGATTACTCCAAGGTTGCACAATGTCCATGTTCTTAGTATTGTATGATATATTTAAGTACTTTTGAGATTCAAGGTAAAAAAAAGTTCAAAAAACTGGTTTTGAACTTTCCTGGAATTTCTGCTGCTTTTAACCGCAATAAAATTAGACAATTACTCTTATGTGGGGAAGTTTTGCAAAGATCGTAGTTTTCACGAGAAGCAGTAAAACTTTTAATATTTATGGCGAAGTTCGAGGAATTCCACTTTAAGATCTTTTAAGATCTCCCCGAACGTTTCACGCAAGGCAAAATTCGATGCATACTTTTCTATTGAAGTTTTATTAGAAAAAAGTTTTATAAACCTAATTTTGCAATTTTATCGACACAAATTATCGAATCACCCTCGAAAATCGCTTAATGTCCATTTTCTATCTTAAAAACTAACCTTAACGATTTTTATTTAAACTCACTTTTCATCCAATCGAGATCTACGATGAAATAAAGAGGGAAACTCGATTCGCCCTTTGACAAAGTACTTAACATTACTTAATTTGTTATTTTGGGAGAGAATCCCTTCTGTCTGATTTGACAAACTCGACACACAGTATCCAACCACAGCAGGCGTCGCGTTGTATACCTCGTAATTTGCAAATACATTACAATTGACCCTCCAATAACGATATAGAAGCATTTTTCGTCGTTTGGCTTCAAATTAAATACAGTTTTTGGCTCAATTTCAAAATATCTTCGAAATCTTTTTCCAAGAACCGCATAGATTTACAATCGGCATTTCACCTGCGACGTGTGTATTTCAGAATAAGGTGGGCCTGCGGTACACAAATCCCACCTATGATTATATATTAAAGCCTTGTTTTGATGCACAAAGAATATACACTACGTTCGTACAACTCAAGGTCAATGATTACGATGTTGAAAATATTGAAACCTCTTGAAAAACGAATCGTTATATCTACTTATTAAAAATATCGTGTTTTTCCGACTTATTTTTATTCCAGTGAAAACTATGATCGATTTAAGGCCTACATGAAATGATCAAAAGAATTAACGCATTCGTATACGTACGATCGATATATTTTGAAAAAAAAAACATGTACAATATACAAAATAGCAACGAAATAGAATCGATCCGCTAATAACTAGAATACGAGATAGATGATGCTTAAAACTCACCAGTCACAGCGAAAAGTCCGCATGTAAAAAGCGTACACAATTCGAACGAGCCGTAATTCATAGTGTTGAATGTTGTTAAAGCGATGATCAGACCGCGCGCGTAAACCGACCGACCGCCAGGCAGCACGTAGTAGTAGGAACGCGTGTTTTAAGTGTACTATTATTCGTAGTAATATATATTTCATATATATATATATATATATATATATATATATATATATATATATATATATGTATATATATATATATATATATATATATATATATATATATATATATATATATATATATATATATATATATATATATATATATATATATATATATATATATATATATATATATATATATATATATAAAAACTTCAATAAACTTATAGTTCAATCAACTTACATGTGCGCATGCGCCATCCCATGGCACGTCAGAGACCGTTCGGTTGTCGTCCAAAACTCGAGGAGTCAACCTTTCGATAATGACAAAGTATGTCGTCGGATTCGGGCAGAAATTTCAAATATGTGATCGACTTCGTCGCTGTATCAATATTTCAAAAGAGTCACCAGGTCCGTGCCGACCTTTTTGAGGGGTAGTACTTTGTCAAGAAAAATGGGCACTTTTTCACCGTGAAATGGGCACTTTCCTTCTGAAAAATTCTTTTGAGAATCGATCCCTTTTCAGTTTAGAAAAAAGGAAAAATACAAAAAATTGTATCCAAATATCGTAACATCTTGACCCGAATTTTTTGACACTGGCTTATTGAAGGGCACATTTGAATAAGGAGGTTCGTTCGCTTACCCCAACTATGTCCCCGCCCTCGGTACAGGCCTTGTCACCATACCCGAGCAACCGGATTAGATAATACATTTAAATTTGTTAATCGAACCAGTTCGTGATTTGACCCGCCGTAGGTCAGGTCAACGTGTCGTCATCGCTTTGAGACCCCACGGCACCTGTGGTTTCCATTCGATATCAGCGTGGGTTGATTTAGGTGAAAAACAGTGCGTACTGATTTTATTCGTGGTGGCTTTCTCTGTTAGTTAGAACTAACTAAACTAACTAGAACTAACAACGAGGTTGTCTCCTCTGCAGCGCGATTTTAGTTAACAATTAAAAAACCCGTTGTCGATGTTAAAACGTTGATTGTCGGAAAGTTTCGGAGTTTATCTAACTGTATTTGAAAAATTACTGTAACTATTTTAGCATTTCGGTTTCTCTGATGAAGGAGTTTAGATAAATTCCGAAACTGTCAATACAATAAACGCTTTAATATTAACTGTGGGTTTTTACTTGTTGACTCAATATACTGAGATTAATATCCGCCGTACAGTCATCGAATTCAGTATTCTATATATATTCTATATTAAGTTAGATATTAACTCAATCTTAGTCAATCATGACTAATAATTAGATAACAGTCAAGGTGGTGTTTCGATTAGCTACTAACTCGCTAAACCGTATGATAACACGAAGCCCACCTTAGCCGCTAAAATTAAATCACACCTAAGCACGCGCGGGAAGGACACAGAATCCTCATAAAAACTCGTGTGTCTATTCTTAAATGTTTGTTTGTAAATGTATATTGTTACTGCTATCATTATCTTTATCTAATACTTAATATTATTGTTAATGTTACTGATAATCATTAGTTTTTGTTATTATCATTATCATTATTATTATTATTACTACTACTATAATTATCATAATTTTTTTCAGGTGCAGTGACCTGTTGAGCCTCTAAGCCTCTTTCCTTATAAGTTAAATGAAAAATAAATTATCATCATCATTAGATCTCACTTTATTGACTTTATTTCATCAACGGTTTATCATAAATCTATATTCGTTTCGAGGTTGATATCGTCGTCTCTCGTCATTTGCGAGTTTTATTTTTTTTTTAAACCACCTGCGGTACGCGAGGCCGATGGAATCTGTTCTCGCATTTTACTACGTGATTCGTCGCGTAAAAAACCACTTTAGAAAATAAATATGTGCGTTTCTTATCGAGAGAAAAAAACTATTTCGCTCTCATTCAATTGCAATTATATCGACAAATAGCGTGCTATATTCGTGCTTTTTATTATTATATTCGTGCAAGAAATATGTCTTGATATATTTTTCTATGAGCGCATACGGCGAAAGGAATGTTGTTTGTTATATGGTCCTACGGGTTAGAAAACACGCGACCGTGTAGGTATGCTGTTTTAAGTTTAGAACTGTCGTACTTGTGTACGAGGTCAAATCGGGTCGACGCATTCCTTTCTTCGCGTTATCGATCCGTTATCGAGAAGAAAAAGTCAACACAAACCGATTTCTTTCAAAATTCACAAACTAGAATTCCGAACGAGATTTATCGGAATCACATATTAGCCGAATTCGGCGGAATAGTACGTATATGACCGCGCATGGCCTATCGTTAAAAAGGAATTAAGTAGGCGAAAATACTAAGTGTTGATTAAGTATAGGAGAAACTGTATTTAAGTGGACACTCAATTAAACGGCTCTGCCTCTTCAAACACCGCCTACATCCTCCCACGTACTGTGCAACAACGCTGGGTCGCTCCATTAGTGTTGAATCGTGGGTGGTCATTGACTTTTATACCTTGACCTCGCATGGACATCCAGTAGAACCCGACCATTGTTTTATTCGCTTCCCTCGGGGCCGGTTGCTCAAAAATTGGTCAGACAACAACTGGTGGACAACACTTAGCATGGTAGAACGACCCGCAACCGAATTTGTCGATAATGTAACTCTATTTAAACAAAAAATTCTGTAAACCCGAACGCCGATCGCACAACTGTATCTGTACTTTGATTTTCGATTTCAAAATCAAACCTCTCTACGATCCCGGCATGTATGGTGGGTTTGTAAGGGACAACAAATAAAAAAAAATCCAAACGAAATCTACCGATCAAATAAATAACGGGGTCAATCCCTATTTCAAGATAACAATGCAAATTCACTATAGTAGTATCCACTGGTTAACTGGTTAACTAACTTATGAGCAGCTGGCCCCCGTTGCTTATAGACTCGCCTCGTCGTACCACACAGAAGTTCAACCCTTCACAACCTTTTGTTTCCCTGATATTATATTTCTACTTCTCTGTCGCATGGAAATGAGTTGAAGCATAAAACTGCGCGATGTAGTCTTTTGGAAGCGAATAGATACATCTGAAAAACGGATTTGTTTTCAAATTTCGTATTGGGAATCTCGATCGGTGACCGGTAAATTCTTTTAAAAACGACCCTGGACAAAATCCGAGGGTATGTACGACTAATTTCAATGATTCGTGCCCTGGTGTTTACTTAACCGATAAAGTCGTATATAAATTCAATTGCTCGATTAAATGAAGGGTTTTTTGTTATGCTTCACATTACATAGATCATGTACAGGAAATCTTCTTTCTACCGAAATCAGGTGTTTTTGAAAACTTACCCGAATTTATGGTTCGAATATTTCGAATTTATATATTCTTACCAGAAATGTCACACACGAACTCGAAATATTTTTTTCCGCGATGGAATGTTCAAAATGTAATGATTTTATGATCTCCTTCGTGTTTCTACAGTTTTCAATTGAAAATGATCTCCAGTTGATCATCGTTTAGACGATCCGGTTTGAAACGAAGGGGCGGATCCCGACGGTAGCATTTTCCCGTACCCTTTTGAAAATACGGCAACTTTTTCCACCCGCGACGTATAATACAGCAGACCGCAGCTTAAGGTTTAGATTAAGCTATTATTCTCATGTCCCAAATGCATAGAAACTGTATGAAAATGCACCGAAATTGATACATTTTTCTCATCCCTGTCTTGACTGCGTGGAATTGAAGGCCCTTTAAGTATACCCAGGCAGTCAAAACTGGGATCAGAAAAATGCACTACTGGCACTTATAAGTTCTATTGAACTACGGAAGATTATGAAATTTTTCCCCGAAATTCGGCCCCATTTTAGTATATATGCTCGTTTTATTTCTTTGTGCTCCTAGCAAACTGTGCCCCTATGGATGCGGCCCTGAAACCAGTTTATATAACGATATTTTCCAGCATGTCCCGGCTTAGATATTCATATCAATCAAGATTTGGATAAAATACGAAAAACCGGTTAAATACGACAATTTCACTTAAGCCCACACGATTCGTATTCAACACAGGTTACACTGTTTTTGAATTCCTTTTTTCAATTTCTCTTCAGAATTACGGTGCGTAGGACTGCATTGAGTTTTACCGCATGTGACCGCGTCACCTTTTGATATTCTACAAAGAATGTTTAAGAAGTCGCGATGAACTTTCTTATTCCGTCGGGCAAAATGGAAGACGTGGGCGACATCACCAAACGCCATTGTTACTAACTATGCATTGACGTCATCGAGAAGATTCTCCAATTATATTCAATTTTATAGAATTCAAACGAACTATCCTGCTTCATGCGCTTTGTTTCACTACCCTAAAGTAAAACGCGGAGCTGATTATGTTTTCAATGCGATTTATGGATGTTTTCATATTTTTTGTTTGTTTTAATCTGTATTTTAGTTATCTTCGGGTCACGTTCTTCGGGGATTCTACATAATTGATTCACCTAAAATCTGCGCGTAGAGAAAACAGAGAAATTGTCTAGACAAAGCATTAGTCCGGAACGATGAAAAGCAACGATCCATTGAATGTGATATACGTACGTGCGCGCCGGTGGCGTATAATTAACCCGTATCTCATCACTTTCCCATCTCAATTCAGAGCCAAGGGGACCTTTCCTTTCTTAGCGTTAACCGCAAAATTTTCTCTAGAATCGGGGCTAAAAAATCTGGGCAAAGTTCAACAGCTACGTTGTCACACAGAGACGATTTAGCCGGACCCAAGTCAGGCCCGAGTCAAATTTGGACCGTGCCTTAATTAGAGAGCGCGTTCACACGCAAACCACTCACTCGATTAGCGAGTCATTCTACCACCGGAATCAGTTCAAATTCAAACGCAAATATTTGAGCCGTAGTAAAAATTTAGCTCGGGCTTGGTCCGAAGTTTTGGCTGGGCCAACAGCGAAAAAAACTAAGAGAGTAGTGACGTTGTGAGTTCTATGATCAATTTCCAAATCTGTTTCTCTGAACATGGCTCTCCTCTCCCTACCTCACTCCCTTTTTCTTCAATTTCGTCGGTTTGTTTTGTTTACAGTTGTTCAAACTTATTAACTGCACCCAGGAACCGGCAAGATTTTGGGCGCACAGAAGATACTTTAGGATTTACATCATCGAACCTGTCAGTGCGTACCAGCCAATGCGCCGGGCTGCCAACCTCTGAAAAGTGCTACCTAAAAGTGCTTGACCCTAGTTGGAAGCTGTATACGGCCGAAACAGAGAAACACGTCAAAATAGATATATACTGTTTTTTATTAGTCATTTAATATATCGATATATATATATATATATATATATATATATATATATATATATATATATATATATATATATATATATATATATATATATATATATAACATTATATATTTATACAACATTTTGAATATATTAATTATTCATATCATTTAACAATTATATCATTCTCATTTTACTGACCGAATATATACAATCATATTGCCAAAAAAAAACAGAAAAAAGAACAAAATTTCGTAACCACCAGATTTTTAGCGTTACGGAACTGTACCATACTGTCCGGTATTACTTCCATCAACGACCATATATTATCATTTACTTTCATAAAACTTAACTATATTCAAATACATATACATACAGGACTAGTGTTGGTCGAATGCGCCAGGCAGTTATGCAGCTGTCAATCCGCTGTCTGTACCCTACCCAATCTGACGATCACCTCTTGAACGGCGAAGTCTGGACGAACATATTGTTCAAAAATGGTGAATGTCTGTCAAAAATTGACGGTTCAGACATGACAATCTAATTCATTTTCAATGAGAAAAAATGTCTGGGCTACTGCCACGAGGGGAGGCGACGCCTGGACGAATAGAACATGTTTTGGGAAAATAGTGAACGTCTGTCGAACGTCGGGGTGGCGGGGGGGGGGCGTGGGGCTGGGGTATGTACAGACAGCAAGTTGAAAGCAGAATACCGTATTGAACCTAACCCATAAACGGGTCCCCAGTATCGTTGCACGGAACCTTGGAGTAATCAGTGGAAAATCAAATGATTACTCCAAGATGAAACAACCCTGGTTTCCATTCTCGTTTGCCATGGCCTTGGTTTCACTGTATTCCGTTATTGCGTGTTTAGCATAACCCCGCCGAAGGGCAACCAAAACCAGGCGAGCGAGGAAAACAAGAACAACAGCAAACGGAATTCTTTGACTAGAATTAACCAAAATCCAATCGGAATGACTTGAAGCATCAGGGTTGCCTTATATATAAAGTACCGGATAATTTCTCCGACAACTACTGGTATCTCTATTTTCAGCATTTAGAGATTATAATGTAAAGATAGCTAGTCGCATATGACGTACTGAACATCAGCTGCTCTAAAGTTGAATTCTATATTCAATCAGTTGATATCAGTGGTTAATCACTCATCCTCCCCTGGCAGGGATTCGAACCTATAATACCATCGTTAGACTCAGCCACGGCAGGAAACCCTGCTACACTAGATCGGGGTGCGCAGGTACATGCGCAGGTTTGCCGCACGAAAACATGCGACACCAATCAGATGTATAATCGCTGAGGCAAATTTCAGAGAGAAGAACTATTAACGGAAAAACCCGGGCTGAAATAAAACGGGATATCGGATTGGCGAATGATTACATCATTTAAGCTGCGCGTGTAGCTGCGCACTCGGTCTAGTGTGGCAGGATTTCAAAACGTGCCAATCTCGATGCCACCACGTTCAAATCCCTGCCGGGCGAGGATTGCAACAATTTTACCAGTTACTGAAATGATGGGACAGCCCCATTTATATATGGACCTATTATAAGCTGTTTAGGCACATTGCATGCTACTATGCCTGTCAGATGGCTAACCTAAAATGCTCCAATTCTTAGCAGATCATTAATTGCAACAGCTGTATTTGGGACTGGAGAAATTATAGTAAATTCCTCCTGACTCTTACAAATCGCATTCACTCGAACACAAATCTTAATCGTCTAAACTTGATACATAGTCACGGTACTGGTCCCTAAATGATTTGAGTTATAGGAGTGTACTGTTTATTTGGTTTATGCGTAAACCTTGAATCGGAAAGTACAGGGGAACAAAGTACGAGTAGGTGAATGAACCCATCTTCAAAACATTCCCTCTACATCTATATACGTACAACAGACTCAATAAGGGCGTAATGGCAGTTTGAGCACTTTTCCGGTAAATACGTGAAAAAACGACGAACAAGTATGGCAAAAGTGTAGCTTGTTCGTCTGTTTGTTTACTGTATCGAGTTTAATGAAACTAAACTCAAGAGGTATGTCCCTCGCCACGTACTCAAATGCATAATTCATAGTTTTTTATCGAATAGTCAAGGAAGTGCAGATAACCTCAACGCGTTGTTTTCGAATATATTTTTTGGCAGTGGCTACGTGACGTGTTATGAATAACAAGGCTGACGATATCTAAAAACTGACGATGTCCGTAGAGACTCCAGCAGGTTCGCTAATTTCTGGGCTAGAAGACTGGGCGTCGAAGTTACCACTCGAGTTCAAACCTTGTTGGCGTAGAAGGTAACTAACAATGAGTAACTGTGGTTTGACATATTTCGAAGATCTCACGAAGTACAGTTAAACTCAAAGGTATATTTGGTTTATTTCGCTATTTCGCTATTTGTTACTGCATGTATCTTGAGGACATGACTTCTTCATGAGGACAACAGTTCACCGTTGTGAGCTCAATGAAACCAGACTTGGCTTCCGACCCCCCCCTCCCCACGTCTGTGAATCTGGGCCCATTTGTTAGTCACGCCGATGATAAGCTGATTATTTCGGGGATGGGGCTCGAGTTTTATATATCCCAACTGAACAAATGATGCTTCACTAACATATCGCGCACACCCTCTTTAAGCGGAATTCCCGTCTCTTTCTTAGTGGGGATTTCCCAATTCGGAGACAGATTAAACGCGAACTGGGCCAATAATCTGAAATATAAACAAACATTCATAAATCGCATGAAACCTATCACATCAATAGCCGCGATCACATGGCCCGGGCAAAATTGTCCTGGACCAAGCACCGAGTCAAATTTGGCCCGAGCCTAATAAGAGAGCACATTCTCACATAAACCACTCACTCGATACTAAAAAATACTTAAACCCTCGAGCAATTATCTCAATAATGAAATAATTGCTCATAGTAGCTTTAACTAAGCGAAGTGAGTCATTTTCGGAACCAGTTCACAATTCACACTCGATAATTTGAACCGCGCTAAAATCTGGCCAAACAGGCGCTGTCCTATCTGGTACCCATAAGTGAATAGTTGGCCCAGGCCGATAAACCTTGCGTGGTCACGGCTAATATCACTTATCCGATTCACATCTAGCAATGATGGAGTTTCACTTTGTCATCGTACCAAACTATGGTCCGATAACCGACCAATATCATTTTACAATGCTGAAAAATTAAACATTTCAACCCAGAAATGAAAAGTATAGTTAATTTTGCGTGAACGAGAGTCTAAAAGGGTACCCCCTAGTTCGTGCCGACTTGCGTGACGAAAAATATTATATATCTCGGCGAATGCGGAGATATTTGCAGATTTTTGAAAATATTACATTGCAAAGTGTTAAGCTGCCCCCAGGGTCCAGTTCCACAGTTCTGAGTTAAATTTTACTCTATAGAGTTAACTTAATATTAATTTTAACTAAGAGTTTGGTGAACCGGCCCAAGGGGTCAGTTTCTCAAAAGTTGCTTATAGTTAACCACAGTAGAACTCGCTTAATTCGGATCACCAGGGACTGGAAAATTTTTTCGAAAAACCTAGCGGGGACTGTAATTTTAGCCCGAAAACAAATGAAAATCCGAATCAAACCGATCCGAATCAAGCGACAGCTGATTATTCAATTGACAAATCTTCATTGTTACCACGCATGTATCAACCGGTTAACCTTAACCAACTTTCGAAGATGAAATCACGCGTGCTGAATTTCTAGTAAGCGTCTAATAAATTTTGAGGCAAGCCCATTGAAAATTATTCACTAACTCGTTGTCTCATCTTGACCTCGCCGAAACACCGCTTGATACATATCTTTCATTCCGTTCGAAATGAAATTTCGTTTCGATTAGCGTTTCGCTTTCTCGAACTATTTTTCGAAACGACCACTTGACACCAGCTCGATTCGTCGAAATATACGGTACGACTTCAAAATACACGCGGGAACTCATCCGTTTACGTAAACAAACAAAAAATCTCGGCGAATTCGTTCACCTCCGATTCTAGACGAATTCCGTGTCAAAAACGCTGACAAACATAAATGATTCAAACAATAAAAGTGTACATAAAACAACATAAAATTTACAACAGTTTTTTTTCTTAACAGAGAGATCTTTGAATATTTATAACTGGCGGAATGAAAGAAAAAAAATATAATTTTACTAGGCCCCATTGACGCAGGTGAACGAATTGAATAACAAGCGCAAAGATCAAAGGGCATATTTCTTAGACGGTATATTTGAGGAGAAATATGCAAGCACCCAGTACCCTTTTATAGCAACCATTGCTCGGCATAGCCCTGGGGCCAGTTTTGTAGACTGGTATTATCTTTCACCCGAGGTCTAACTCAATCGAAAATGAATTAAGTTAGCCACCGGGTTAAAGGTAATACCAGTCTATAAAACTGGGGCCGGGCGTCAGTTCCATAGTTTACACGTAAGTCCAAAATCTTAAATCTTAAGACTGGTCTTCGTTAGATTGGCCATAAAACTAAGATGTTCTAAGGACTGGTCGTAAGTCTAAGCCCGGACTATGAAACCGGCCCCTGGGTTCAGTTGGAGTCGTGACTGAAATCCAAAAGCAGTCTTCGGATGGTCTAAGACCGATCTTGAGTTGTAACATCGGGTATAAAACAAAGACGACCTTCGACTGGTCTTAAATCTAAGCTATGATTGTCACTGATGGATATATGTACACTGTGCAACTGACCCGTACATATAGCCATCAGTGGATACCTAAACTGACGCAAGCATCGCATCATTCAAACCCTGGGGCAGCCCAAATCCATGGATCAGCTTTAACAATAGGAATATTTTGCAAAGTTGTGGAGGTCAAATCCTTAAATGTGTAGATAAATAGTACTTCGATTGTACACTGTTTATTTGAAGTATACGAGCTTTCACTAATAGCGAACGCGCGGATGAGTTCATTTCAAAGGAAATACTGATTTTTGGGTAAAGATCGACTTAAAATGTTTCGTTTCATCAACGAAACCCATACCCTACGCCTGAACCATGGGTTTGGGGTGGCCCGGGTTTTGACGTTATGCGATCCTTTGCAAAAAAATACCTAAGATTTGAAATGAGTATTCAAAGTAAAAACCTCATATGCAGCAGCTGTAGTCATAGCGGAAAATGAGATTCAGCTCAGATGTGCGACGTTCTGGAATGTGTCCTATACCACCCCCGTCCCTCCTCCAAAAAACTGGCCATGAACACATAACACCCTCCATTCTGACTATCGACGGGGTATCACGCTATGTACATACATCAATGCAGGTATCAATATGCAGCCTGGACTTACCACCTATTCAAACTTAAAACATTTCTTTATGATTCTTTAGATTTCGCATATTCAGGACTTCAACAGTGACACTTGTAGTTAAAAATTGATGATGAACAGCAAATGAACAAGAATGCGACATTTAGTTATTAATCACATCACCCTCGAAAAGTGGCCATCATGACTTCACAAACAAATGCACTGTTCGACACAAGCTGGCATTTTAGAGGGACTGCCTTCGTGATTCAGGAGTAAAACTTTGTGACCGTCGTTGGCCAAAGTTGGTTAGTATTTTCTTGGAGTTTTTGCGGTCCCCCCCAAAAAAGAACAAAATTGAAAAAGAACGTTAATTTTAGCGCACTCAGCCGTCATATTAATAACTAATTGCTAACAAAACAATCGTAGTATTTCGCCAGTGATGGATCATTATTAACATCGACTCATGTCAAGTGGTAGCAGATTTTTTAACAGGGACAATTGACTTTTAGAGAGGTGGATTGAGTGAAAATGGCAGCGGTGGTCGCCACTTTAAAGCGTATATCGACACTGCGATTGGAGAAAACTAGTTGCCGGGCAATTTTCGGCACATGAGAGCAACTGGTTGGATACAATCAGTAGCACGAATTTGTCGATGTGAGCGAGCTTACGACTGGTTAGCGTCCATCTATCTCCAGTTCCAGCCAGTCGCCCATGTTCTACTTTTGAGCAACTAGTTGCACTCAGTTGCTGTCATATCCCTCGATGTGAGCACTCCATTATCAACAACACATGGCACAACTGATTAAAACAAAGCAATTTGTCACGTGACTTGCGATACCCTCGAGAATATTTGCTAGATTACACATCTCAGTTGCTGTCCATGTACGCGCGATGGACCTAGCGACCGGCATGAGCCAAGCAGTTGCTGGTTTTTACTGATGTCTCGACGTACACGGAGTCTCGCTCACTAGCAACTAGTTGTCTCCAGTCACTTTGTCGATGTACGCTAAGATTTAAAAAAACGCCTTGTCAAAAACACTGTTCACCGGTAAATGGCTGAAGGTGTATCTATTCTAGGCTGCACATCGATACCATCATTTACAACAACTGATAACGAGAGATCGAGAAAATGAACAGGAAAAGATGTAAACTCTACATGTCGAAATAAAACACGAAATAAATGCAATATATATACATATATAAACTGAAGAGAGATTTCGCGGCTAAAATTTGTTCAAACGAAGAACTCTGAATCATCGACTTCTATAATTTCAATTGAATGCGGTACCGGCGACGCAACTGCGGCAATCGACGATTTTGTTAGTAGTCGATGCCTTTTCCTAATCTTTCTTGTTATCTCTTTTCGGTGGCTCCTGAGATGGTGTTCGTAATCGGGAGCCTGAGAATGTTTTGACTAGTCAATACCGATCGTCGGTAGCGTACTGGTAACGTGCCGGTACCAAATTCGTCGCGAACGGATCCAAGAAGTAGTTTCGAAGGTCTCGTTCGCACATTTAAGATAATCTAAATCACACAGGAGATGCAGTAACAGTAAACGCATCGCCTTTGAAAATTCACGCATCGGCGAGATGCATTCCACTGCGTTTCCCGTTAGAATATACTTTTCCTCATCTTACTGTTTTACACAAGAGAAAGTTTATGAGGCAGTCGCGAGCGAGTTCATTCATAGAAAGACGACAAAACATTTGAGGGTCTCGTACAAGGACCACTAGACTCCCTGGATCCGCGTCCGTTCCTAAACTCAATTCAATCTTATTTTGTTCATGATTAGAATCGGGGTCGTTCTTTCGCGGCGGAACAATTGAACCAATGTAATATGGCATTGGGGGTAATGTGAAACTGTTCCGCTTATAAAGTTCCCTATCGCGAATTCACAGACTAGATATCATATTCTTATTACGTCTACGGACAGTGACGGTCTTCAAACTTCCCAACTGAATAAATGATGTTTTATCAACATATCCTGCACGCTGGCCTTCACTTGTTGAAACGTGACCGGTTTCTTTTTCGGAAGTTCCCAATCCTGAGACAAATTGAACGCAAACTGTGACAAAATCCTGAAACACAACAAAACACAAATGTGTGCAACGACGATAAATCAAAAACATGCAAACAAAAAAAACTAACAATCGTCACCGTGACGACGACAATTGTTTCTACGGTGATATTCAACACAAGTTTTTACGGAAATGACAAAGTTTTAAAGCAACAATAGATCAGGGAGGCCGTCTACGAAATGACTGCCTCTCAAGGTATATGCATTTCCATCCATTCCCATAGGGTACCCGAGAGTATAGAGAGGCACCAAACGTTGGTGAACTTGTTTGAGAGCCTGGATCCCTGCCCCAGAATGATTTAAAAAATGGCACGGTTTTGAAATTCTAGACCACATCCCAAAATACGGAAAATATCCATTTAGATCTGTCTCTGCCATTTACCACCATGAAATCAGGCAACAAAAACATTGCCAACATCGCCTATCTTTGCTTCTGTACTCGTTTATATTTATGCGGCTGCGGTAGTTACTAAAATACCACTTCTTGAAGTCATACGATCAAAATTCTATCTCAAAAACAAAGAGTAACAAATGAACTTCTTTTACAGCATCCTCGTTCACTAAAAAATTGCCTAGTCGGTCTTAAGCTTTACAAAAAGTATTTTCATTTAACATCAGCCCCTAGGGGTCCCCATAAGGGTATTTCATAGAATGACGTGCCAAAGAAGAATAAAATTTTTCATTACGGGGAAAGATAAGAAAAAATAAGTAGGAAAGATAACAAAAACCAGTTATTCGTATGAAATCCATGGGTACTGAGGGACAAATTGACAAGGAAATAGGGGCAAAAACCAGTTATGCGTATGAAAAATAAGTAGGAAAGAATTCTCGGAGAGACAAATTGACAATGAAATTTGGAATTTTTTTTAGTAGGAGTACCAAACATGGCGAAGGATTCCGAGCCTTATTCTGCTCAGATGCACTGGTATAGCTGTACTGGGATACCCCTCCTTTCTATCAAAAGTTTTGTCAGGTACATGAGGTGAAAACAACTTCGACGTGTAGCTAAGATGTTGGCCTTACAGCCATAAGCTAGATAATCCCTGGTAATATCACTATGGGATACCGGTACACAATCCTTACTGGTACATCCATTACCGTAGCCCAACTGAAATTCTCCCCAATACTATATGATATTTCTTATCACTAAATTCGATCAAATATGGACCGAATTTGGAAGATTTCTTTAGACTACATAAAATTCATATGGATTCGGCGTATTTCGCAAATAAGGACCACGGATCCAGTCGGATCAACTAAGTAATTTTAGTTTTGAGCATGAAATTCTCGGATTTGCAATAACGTATAAAGATGAAACCTTGGTGCATAACACAACTGTAGTAAGCATGTTCAATATTGATGACATAGATAGTAATGGGTTCAATAGCATGTCATTTAAGTATGTTCTTGAAAAATTCATTGACATTGTGCACATTTCGCAGTACTTCCAAAAGGCTTCTCCCGGTACTTTCAAATGGCTAAGAGCCGATGGACGAAACTTTCCATTATCAATTCCAACCCGATTTCGCTCCTAATGACTAAATATATAAAAAAATAATCAACGATTCAGCAAAATTAATATAAAATTCAGCGATTCAGTGGAAGTTTGAACAACCGCAATACGCACATTCACTTAAAAAGGTGAAAGTACTGTGAACTGAACTGCAGCTATATGCAGCTCGTTTTTTAAATGGAATTATGCACATACGAAAAGGTAAAAACGTACCACGAACTGAAGTGCCGCATAGCTAGAATTTATGATAACTCGAAATGATTCAAGGTTAAACCGCTGACAACTTGTAAACACGCTCTCCTCCTCCGCAGAGCAGAGTACATCTGTACTGAATTACTGAGATATCTCGAACTTATATTCCCCGCTCGTGAAGGTTATCGGGAAGTAAATCAACGCTACATCCATAAGTGCAGAGCGATAACTCGTACAGAGTGTCCAAATAAAAATTGCCACCCCCATCAGAACGTTAGGTTTGAATTCTTTTCTGAAAAGCAGTATTTTAAAAACTGAGTACAAATGCGTGCACGTTCATCATGACATTTTTCTAATGTTATGCTTCATTGGTCATATTTATAATTTAGTCACTTTCACACACTTAACCAAACAGTCGGAATAGATAATCATCATCGGATATCAAAGTCGTAGCAATCTATGTATTTTTTGGGTCCTCCATTCGTATTTATAATTCAATTTATTAAGCGCCAATCTTCATTTGGACGAGTGGTCGATGTAGGTCCCAAACATGGCTTTTTTTAGCGATTTTGCATGTACTTGATTTGACGTCAGTCATCGAGCACACGGCTTTTACTTCGCTCACTATAAACGCTCGATAAGTCCAGCACCAAGTAACATAAAAATCAGATTCCGTCTATATAAATGCAATCACCCATTGGGACTTGAGTCCCAAGTGGCCTAAAAATTGGGCAGGTAGGGACTTGGTGTTATATCGGGTCACCCTGTAGAGAAGAGTATACGACATAAATTCAGAAGCGTTCCCTGTGCAGGGATGTTCGCAGACAGAATTCTTGGGCGGCTCGTTTAAAAAAAACTTGACCCTCTCACTGGAGTTTTAATACGCTTAACATAAAACCGAACTTAGTCTTTTAATCAATAAAACTTCAACATGTCACCCGATTTCAATGATGGTAAACAGCCTGACTGCAAAATACCCGCTCAAGAAAAATAAGCGTAAAAAATCTTTTGTGGACTTTTAGCGGATGTTTTGTAGACTTTGGGTCCCCTTGCTATACAATCTGAAGTATTGTTACACTAAACGCAATCAACGAACGAACACGATGAAAAACACGTAGGCTGAAGTACGAAACGATAAACAACATTAAACGCCACATCAAAATGCAACTAACGAATAGAAAAATCTTTTGGATCTGCATCCGGGAAATCAAAGATTCAGTGATAGTTCGGACTTACCTCAGTTCGCACTTGATTTGAACCCAGCCGGGACTTCGCATGAACGACCACGGATGATACCACTTTTCGATCACCTCGACGCAAGAACACAGCGTCTCTAACCATAAGTGTAAAACTTGTTCGCTGAAATTATTAGTTAAGGTTTCTTTCATTTTAGAAAAAGAAAATATGAAATAAAAAGCGTTTAGGAGGAATGGAAAAAAGACGGCGAAAATGTTATCTATTCAGAAACGTTCGCGAGGAAAGCTTAAAATGGTTGAATTCAAGAAACATTGGTACAAAATACTCATGCACTTCCAGGTCTCCGACTAAAACTACCTGCCTTTGGTGTGCGCACCTTATAAAAGTTGCACCTCTACAAAAATGGAACCCCCCAAAAAAACAGGGCGGGCTTGAGCCAAACAATTCCCTTTAATCGTACCTAGCCAGTAGAGGGATCACAAAAATAGCGTTTTTCTATACTTACTTAAGGCCTGCGCAAATCAGTGATCTGAATTTGACATCCATTTGGACATGGGCAACATCATGGGACAAATTGACTGCTTGGACACACTATAAATGAAAAATATACGATATTGTTAACAAAAGGAAGAAACACAAATAAAAAATGAAGCGACGCCTTAGTAAGGGGCCGCACAAAAAATCACTCGAAGAAATTTGACTGCAACATCAGCATCCTCCCCAGGCAGGGATTTGAACACAATCGCATTGAGACTCGTCGCAGTACTGAAACCCTGCCACACTAGCCCAAGTGCACGGCTTAGATGATATCATTATTATCCAAACAGATATCCCATTTCAATTAGTTTTACCGTGAAATTTGCCTCATCGATTATACCACAGGCACGCTGATTGGTGCCGCAATTTTTCTAGCAAAAAACCTGCGCACCCGGTCTAGTTTGGCCTGGTTTCGCGCCATGGCTGCGTCTAGCGATGCCATCAGGTTCGAATCCCCGCCGACGGGAAGATACATCATCAGTTAAATTACACGATCAGTTAAAAACACTCACTCTATACAGAATCTCTTCGGGTGTTAAAACTTTTCCATCTTCATCCAGTCTGAAATATGCGAATAAATAACTTCTAAGTATTTTTCCCTGAAATCGCTAAATTCTATTTACCACTTAACCGTTTAAGCTAAGAATCCAGGGACAGCACGCCCACTTAGAAAGTGGTCTGAAATGCTCTATGATCTGACAATTTCAAAATTCAATGCCCCTCAGAAACAGAAATCAATCACCTTGAAACTCGCCACAATCATAGAACATGTTATAAGCTACAATTTTTTGTTTAAAATACCACTTCAGTACGGCAGGGCTCTATGAATGCCCGGGAAATGACACAAAATTAAATAGCATTTGTAGAAATGAAATATTGATAAAACTGATTTCTCTATCCCGAAAAAATCTGACTGGCGCATTCGTTTTTACAAATAACCAAAAATTCATAAATACTATAGTCTTTATGAATTTTTGAAATAACTAATATTAACATTTTTCTCATTTGGCTTATGATAATATGTACATCAAAGGATTTTGCAAACTTCCGAGAATAACAGCATTTTGTCAATGGATGGTTGAATGAATGGGCAATGGATAAATGTGAACATAATAGCCCTTGTGGGCTAAAAACTCTGGCCTTATGATATTCACATTTATTCAAAATCTTCAGAATATTTGCCAGTTGGTGATTTATGTAGTTCTGGGTAAGTGTATTTCAGAATAAACCCTGTAATATTAGTATTATTATGCAACACATGTACAAAACTAACTATCGAAATGACAAACTGTATTTTCTTTGAACAGTTCTCTCTTTCTCTCCCCCCTCAAGAATTTAACCCTGAAGACATACACATTCCGTGTAACCTTTCCACGCACACCGATATCAAAAACATTCTCGAGCTAAAATTTCCTGTTCGCTTTTTTCGAATGTAAATGAAAATGAAATCCCATACGCATAAAAAAACATTGCCACCCGTCAAAACATAAACTGATACGTTTAACAATCACACAGACAAAATTTCGCCTTTGACACGTCTTTTCCGTCGTGTATTGCTGTTAGCCTCAGTTACACTGACAAACAAATGCATACACTAGTTTTTTTCAAAAAACGGCTTCTAGGCGCGCATCCTTGCATACCACCTGCGTCAGGTTTCGCAAAAAAAAAAAGGTTCAACTCAAATTTTTGGTGTAATAGCCATTGCTGTTTTCAATGACGCCAACAATTCAAACTTAATCGTTTTAAGCTTTAACAGTTTCATGAAATCTGGCCCTGCAGAGATTACGGCAACACTATCAGAGGCATCGCTAGGATTTGTCAAAGGTGGGTGAGAATTAATATAATATGCCATACTTCCCGCCACAGCGAATGAGTGCCAAAGGCAAACAAGCATTTTTGAATCCTTGAAATTGCTTTAAATGCTCTTTAAATAGTCTTAATTCTTGAAATTTCTAACTTTGGACGAAATGTAAGGTTTTCTATCGTTGTATCTAAAAAAAATCGTTGTTATGCCTGTGTTTATTACGAAGAATTACGCAGCCAGTTTCATGGGATGAATTCAAGTTAAGAAAAAAATTGTGTACGGTATATGTAACAAGTAGCATCGAACAGCTAGATGCTATCACTTGCATTGAAAGCTCATTGTTTTAATTAATAAAATCAAACTAACCTACACCGACAACCTGTTTTTACACTAAATTCGATACCCGGATAACACCAGCTGCTCTACGATTCTTCGCGTAACGATTTTATCGGAATAGTTTGCAAGTTACAGTAATGAGGCGGAGAGAGAGCGAGAGAGACCTCGATTCATTATAAAAACATTACACTGCGGCATTAATTGCTTACATAGTAAACAACTGTCCTAGAACTAATTCAAGAAGAACTCAAACAGCACCTAATGAATCTAAGAACAGTCAGTGATCCTGTCGGTAAAAAACGAGTTTGGCAGATTGTACGGGATTAAACCCGCAACACACTCCGTTAACGCTTCGAACACCTAAGCTCCTTACTGAGACCCTTCGCCGGGTTTCACCCAGGCGGTTAACTCAGTTCATTTCCAATTACGTTAAACCCCCGCGTTGAATAACAATAACGATAATGAATTTCTTTATTTCGTTCAGAAAGTTCAGACTAGTAGAGAAAAAAAAAGAGAATACAAAAATACCTAAAAACAAATCGATATTCACGCGGAAAAAAACGTATTTACAGTCGGAACTAATTCAAGGACATAGATTCGAAGGGTACAACTCCTGCAGACTTCGTGACTTAACAGACACGATAGTAATTGATTAGATTTTTTATCTCATATTTACTAAATTGAGAGTTAGGAGATGGATGAAACATAAAACAGTACATAAACCTAGTCAAAAATGCCCAATTGTTTGATACCTGTCAAAGTTGATACCTGTGAATAAAACCGGCCCCTGGGGTTCTTCTTAGCTTAAAAAGCAGCATATTTCAAAACGCTGAAAGGAATTTGTCTTGAAATTATGCAAACCGCATTTTTTTCACCCTGTCAAGGGCTGCTACTGAATTTTCGACGCACCCCGGTATTTCGATACGTACCCGGTACGTAAAACAAATTCATCGTACATACGTTCTCATTTATATACGCCTTCAATATATCGTATAAATCTTTTAAACTATGTAGCCAGCAGCGTGCTTCAATTGTGTAATCGCGTGCGAACGTTTGCGTTTTACGTTTTTTTCTACTTGCTAGGTGCCTACGTTCACAAGCTATGCTTTATTCCAGGCTACCCTGCTGTCAGTTAAGTTCAGTAGGCCTATATAAAAAAGATCATAATGTCCTTATCATAATGGTCATTATTGTAATTCATTATATATTGCTCCTTATATTACTCCTATTTTTATTGAGTTTCAGTTTCGAATACAGCTTTTACTCCCAGTTCTTAAGCGCCTAAACGATCTTACACCTGAATATCTGACATTGCTTTTAACAATCAATGTTCCAACAAGGACTCACACGTTCTCAAGTCACGATAACACACGTCTAGTCGAACATGTCTCCAAAAGGTCATTTGGCAGTAGAGTTTCTAAGAGTACCAGCACTATGGAATGTTTTACCGTCCAGTATTCGGGAATCCCTATCTGTTGACACTTTTAAACGAAATCTCAAAACATATCTCTTTAGGAAGGCTTTTACCATCGTATAATGACTCTTACAACTTTCTATATGTTTCTATATTCTTGTATTCCAGTGGCATTTTAATAAATCTGTGATTCCATGCATTAATATTGTTAAGCGCTATATCCCCTTATAGTATAGCACACTATATAGACAAATAAATTATTATTTTTATTATCATTATAAATTAGTCACGAAATAAAGGATATATGATATATGATATGATGGGCACAAAAGCGCAATACGACGACATACGATATGACCGGAGTATATACGAAGTATACTGAACGAACCTGAAAGTTTTACACAACACCAATCTTGAATAAACCGAGTTGAAATCTTTTTCGACCTCTTTCGTCGCAGCCTGAAAAATAACGCGGAAAATCGGACGCGGAACAACGACAACGAATGAAAACGAACAAATTTGTTGAAATATGACTGGGACATTCGCTCGAAAATCGGATCGCGGATACAGTGACAATCAACTGTACATTAATGTTATCCCAGTGTTTATGCGCCAGGTTTAACTTTAACCCATTAGCTCTCAGGAATTTCACTATGTAGCGTCTATTACCGTCGGTACTCAGAAAATTCAAGGAAAAATACAAGTTTATTATGATACAAAATAGCTCATTTCCAGTTGATTTCAATGTGGTAAAAGTTTGTGTAATTTTGTAGTAAACAGTCAAGGTTTTCATATGATACAAGATTTGATGAGGAGCGCCACCAAAATTGTGACCAGTTCTAAAATGATTTACCTCTTCAACGAACAACCATGGATGTGCTGGACCACCAAGTACTCCCGATCTCTTCAATCCATGTTCAAAAATAGCTTTTAAACTTGGGCATAATCTGAAATGGAAAATAAACAACTCATAACGAACGAAGGCTGAAGGCATTATTTGTGAGAGATAAGGCCTGGTTAAAGTCGTTTCACTTAAATTACAAAAGCTTCCTTATGGCAAGGAAGTGACAAGCAAAATTTCGTCATTCAGGTTATGATGCCACGGTTTTTTCAGCAAATGGGCTTCATGAGTTAGAACAAACCAGATGATATTGAAAAAGACGGATATAAGCAACAGAAAAATTGAGAATAACGTTATGTTACGTTATTTGAAAAATACTGCGGAGAATTTGTCATAAAATCCTGTGACATATTGCTCGGTACATTTTTAGAATAACGCATCCTATTTCAAGGGCATATATGGCTTGAATGACCTACGTAAGTTAAAAACAACAGGGCACATCCTCGATTAACCCCTCATATCAAAATCTAAAAGAAGATCATGGTTATTTTTACCAAGTTCTGAGAAAATTGGTTCGAAACTGTAGACTGTAGAATGGGACCAAGCTCTTCCTGAGCCCCACGAATAATAATTATTCAGTTTTTTAGGTTTTTGTAAATAGGCCCCCATAGAGGACTAAAACATATTTTTCTATTCTATGTTTACTTTAAAAATTACCGTTTTTTCGTAAATAGGCCCCCCGCACATAGCGGACTAATGCATATTTTCAATTCTATGCTTCCTTGAGAGAAATTACCGTTTTTCTTAAGTAGCGCCCCTTCCCCCCTCCATAGCGGACTACCAATAATACATATTTTTCAATTCTATGTTTCCTTAAGAAAAATCATCGTCTCAGCGTCGATGTCGGCAGATGTTTTTAGACTTACATTCCACGAACGAGATCGGTTATCGTTTCCGTAACCGAGTCGTCGCCTTCTCGCGAGTAATTCTTACTCCTTTCATCGAGTAATTCAACGAATTTAGCCGGAAACCAACCTCTCAACCCATTCAGTTCACCGACCCAACAGTGTTCATCTTTCTGCGATATTATCTGCAATATAAATCATAACGAATATGTGAATGAATGAATTTACTTTTCGTGAAGGGAATTGACGAGATTCCGTAGCTGACATAGAAATTACGAGGGGAAAGAGAAGACGCGTTGGAAGCAATTTTTGATTGCCGAGGCCAATTGCCAATTTTTGACAGGTTCTAATATTGCTGCCGCGAATTTACTTAAATTTTGTCAAAAATATAGTAAGGAAAGAAAAAGAACGTTATTCAGCAAATAATTGCTGTGGCTTTAGATGCTGCACCCCCAACGCCACTGAAGAGTAATAAAGTGTTGTTGAAAACCCTATGAGAAGAACTCATCGGATGTAAAGATACGCCCGAAACATTTACGGAATTTTAATGATGGCGCCCGAGCGCACAGGGTATCTTAGAACTTACGGTGATGATATCATTTTTTCGGAATCCTAGTTCGTCGTCGTCATGCCTCTCGAAATCGAGTAACGCTTTCGCTCGGCGGCGCCGATTCCGAGCGACGTTCACGTAGTTCTCGACATCTTTCGCGTGACTGTCCATACTGTAATCCGCCTGCAGATTCTATATAGAATATTAAATATTCATTCGCGATACGTTTGCATTGCCAAATTCGAGAGATGGGCACTTACAAATTAAGTACCCGTTCAAATTTTTAGGTCCACCCCTTCAAAGAATCCTAGATCGCCCAAAACATTTTATTCCCTAATTTCCTAAAAAGCCTGTCGGTGTTCATCATCTCTGATAGAGGGCGTCTGTGTGACTATGGGTTTACAGAGCAATAATAAACATTTGGGAGCTGAACAAAAATATCAATTAAAAAAATAACCTCGCAAACTCACAGCTTGAGTCCAGAGATTTTAATCTAAGCCTTGATGATCTAAGAAGTTTATGTTTCACGCTGGATACTAGATCAACTGTTAACTACTGGTATAGGTTAACCTTAAGCCTGGGACATAGTGCCAATTTGAATAAAGTGTAGGTCTTAAAATCGCTGATGACTCCTCAGCGAAATTTCAGGGCTGCCAACCTCTGAACGAAAAGTAACAAATTGAATCTTTTTTCAGCAACATTTCTTAGAAATATGAAAGAAAATGCTCAGTAATCAACAATAAGACCCTCGGTAACATCTTTCACATTTCCTCCGTAACATCTTTCATATTTCTGTATGCGTCAAACAAACAAAATCAGTATTTCTCGTTATACAATAGTAACAAATGCCGAGAATCAGGAACAGTTGATGGCAGCTCTGAAATTTCACTAGAAAACCATACAGGACGAACTGCGCGATTTTTCTGCCTTTTTCAGAAACAAAATATACTAGCATATCTTTTTTAAAGATTAATAGAAGAAGTATAATCGGCCTAACATACGTACCACGGACATTCCACCGGGCAATTTACTGTTTTTAGGGTCGATCGATTGAAAGTGCCGTGCAACTTGTAAAATAGCCTCTCTCATATCCACCAGTAACTCGGTCTGCTTGATGTTTTTACTTTTCGCCGAATCTTCCTCGGACACCGAATCGCCCCACAGCAACATCGATATCAACGATCGCGACCGCTGAATTTGTCGTTTCGTCAATTGCTGTAATTAGCAAACGACATGGTCGGTAATTCATTTTCGAAATTGGCATCGAGATTTTTACTATTCGATGCAACGATTTGTGAAACAATGTCAACCCTTTTAGTGCATCTACACCGCGGTGCAGAGTATAAATCGGTGATGTACTTTGCTAGTTCACCGCATCGGGGTATATTGATGTAATTAGTTTTTACCTCTATTGAAAGATGACAGCATCTTTCAAACATAGTGAAATAACTAATGATACACTACCCTGCAATGTATATGCACTAAAGTGATGTGCCCGTTATTCAACCCAATGGGGTGAAATCTTTTTGAATCTTCTAATTATCTCCAGTACTTACGGGTATAAATTAGTCAGCAAAGGGTTAAAAGGTTTGGAAGCCAAAATATTCAGTGAATGAGTACTATAAATTACCTGTTTGGGTAAATTCTTCACAGATTCTGGATTGACAATTGCACCTTCATCGGCCATCAAATATGCTAAGTGTTTCCTTCTATTTGTATCCACGATAGCATCGGTTAAACCAGACGCAACTTTAAACGATACCTGAAAAAGGATTCACTCATTATTACGTTCATTGGCGATCAATTCGTCAGTTCTTCAGTTGACGAGAAACATAAAGAAGTCTTGTTGTGTGCTACTCGAAGGCTACTAGATGGCTGAGGGCTGACCCTGCTAACTGACTAGCTAGCCATTAGATGACAGAGGAGTGATTCGGCTTACTGACTGGCTGGCCATTATAGAAGGCAGATGGGTGATGCTGATAACTGATTGACTGGCCATTAGATGGCAGAGGAGTGATGTTGCTTACTAACTAGCTGGCCATTAGATGGCAGAGGAATGATGCTGCTCACTGACTGGCTGGCCATTTGATGGCAGGGGGTAGCCCTGTTAACTGACTAGCTGGCCATTAGAAGGCAGATGGGTGATGCTGATAACTGACTGACTGGCCATTAGATGGCTGAGGAGTGATGTTGCTTACTAACTAGCTGGCCATTAGATGGCAGAGGAGTGATGCAGCTTCATGACTGGCTGGCCATTAGATGGCAGAGGGGTGGCCCTGATAACTGATTAGCTAACCATTAGATGGCAGAGGAGTGATGCTGCTTACTGACAGGCTGGCCATTAGATGGCAGAGGGGTAGCCCTGATAACTGACTAACTAACCATTAGATGGCAGAGGAGTGATGCAGCTTACTGACTGGCTGGCCATTAGATGGCAGAGGGGTGGCCCTGATAACTGACTAGCTGGCCATTAGATGGCAGAGGGGTGATGCTGCTTATTGACTGGCTGGCCATTAGATTGCAGAAGCGTGACCCGCTGCTATCTGATTAGCTAGATGAGTGACCCTGCTTAATAGACTAGCATGTCATTAGATTACAGAGGGTGTTAACTGATAAACTGACCATAAGACGAGCACGAGTACCTGATCATAAATGGAAAATTTCTAACCTAACCGCTGTTTAACTAGAAAGCAGTGAATATCCGGTAGATAAAGTTATAACTTCTTACCTCGCAAAGCTCATCTACATCTTGCACATCTCCAGGCACATCAGATAACGCGTTAAATATCTGCGCCGAATTATCTTTCAGTTTTATCAGTTCAGGTTCCTAAACGAATGCATGAAACCGATTTACATTTAAATTGTATTCTGAGAACTTGCAGGAGGCGACGGTTAAGCCCCGAACGCACGTACCTTCATTTTCAACATTCCCAACGTGATCTGGAAGAGAACTCGAGATCCTTCGTAAAAGAATAAATCCCATAGTCGTAGTAATACTTTCATGTGTACGACGCTGGCGAACGCCGTCAGAAACCAGTGTAGACTGATCAGAGCTAATTCTGTAAAATATGAAAACAGCATTTCATTGAGTAAATACGGCACTCGAATTCTTCCGCATTTAGGAATCTGAAAACCGTTGCAATAGAATATTAATGAGGAATCGCAACACCAGCAATCCCACCAGATGGCGTGATGAGCACTCGTCAAAATCAGTCCATTTTCAATGATGAACTTTGAACTGAAATTTTAGACTCCCGAATCTGGATATTATCACAGAACCCACCAAATATACATTAAATTATATTTTCAACTCAGATATTGTATTAATTTATTAGTTTAAATAGTTTTCTTTAATAATCGATCTATCTATGTAAGAAAATAATTGTTCAGAATTAATTGAAATGTAGAAGATTTTGAGCGCAGAAGACCAAGTAACTACAAGCGAACCCGTTGGATCCTTGTCATCAGTGGAGTCCTCGATTGCCACAGGAGGTTCCCCATTGTATTTTGAATATCTAACTCGAACAAAATTCACCAGTCCTGGTTGATTCAAGTAATCAGCAGGAAAAATTGTACATCAACCCATTAAGCCCTGCCTAATACTCCTCGAACCGCCCGAATCCGCCCTGACTCGTTTCCGTCTGCTTGGCAAAAACAGTTACAGTGAGATTCGAACCCAATAGCTTATGATAAACTAGACATCAGAAAAATAATCAACATCTCATGAGCTCACTTATAAGTTAGGTCTGGATGAATTTCAGATGGCAGGTCACGATTTTGGTGGCCCACCTCATGAAATATTTCATCATATGAAAGTCCAGTGTGTTTACAACAAAATAATTGTAATACATGAAAATCCACCAGAAATAAGCAATTTTGCATCATGATAAATGTTTCTATTGAATTTCCTGAAGAGTAATAGACACTACATAATGAAATTCCTGAGTGCTAATGGGTTAATGAAGTTTGAAGTATAATAAATGAACTTAACATACAATTCTAGCTTATCCACCACTTCCCCGCCAAATAAATGCTTATCCGATAAATCGGTAAGCGATCCGT
Organism: Tubulanus polymorphus; assembly: GCF_964204645.1. Classification (NCBI taxonomy): domain Eukaryota; kingdom Metazoa; phylum Nemertea; class Palaeonemertea; order Tubulaniformes; family Tubulanidae; genus Tubulanus; species Tubulanus polymorphus. The sequence goes on along the minus strand of NC_134028.1, from coordinate 8,686,689 downwards.
TAAAAGAAACAACATTTCATCCGATTAATAGACCTCCCGATACGTGTAGCGTATATATCAATCGAATCCTAGTTTTTCCTACAACGGCTGCATAATCGACTGAAGGCTCATTTTCTATACATAGTAGCATAATTTTGGCAGGAATGTGATTTTTAACGAGCGCTGAACCTAAATAAATAAGCTGATAATAGACGCCGCGGTATCAGTATTTTCACTCACGACATAGCATTTCACCAGGACCTGGTTTGCCCATTGTTGTAGGAATAAAATTCAAGTTTATATCGAAAAAACAAAATCCAATCACATTACTCCAGTTCAGTTCAGGCATCCAATTTCTGTCCGACCAGAGTACAAACATCTTTTGATAGTGTTCAAATGGCAATGCTCAATGATACTGCTCCGGCCCGTGCCAAGCTTTCTTAAGGGGCAGTTCTCTTTCAAGAAAAAGGGCACTTTTCAACATGAAAAAGGGCACTTTCAGATCGAAGAAGAACAGATCAAATACAAAGAACAAATACGAGTGCCTGAATAAATCATTTGAGAATAGACTACTTTTCATTTCCAAAAAAAAAAAAACGTAAAAATTCTATCCAAATTCGATTAAATCTTGACCGGAATATTTCTTTACACCGACTTTCTGAAAGACACTAGGGCTAAAATATAGGTCGAAAGTTTTAGGGGGTTTGTTTCGCTACCCCTGAAACGGAGATCGCCGTGTAAATATTGCGCCATATATCGAGAAAATAAATCATCGTCATCGATATCATTATCGAAATTAAAAACTCGCAAGAACTGCGGAACTAAAGCAGCGACCACACGGAAACGATTTGGGCTGGGCCAAATTGGGACGGATCAGACTCAAGACAAACTTGGCCCGGGCCTAATCAGAGAGCGCGCTCACACCTAAACCATTCACTCTATACTAAACAATGCTTAAAAACAACACGAAGTGAGTCATTTCCGGAACCAGTTGCAATTCAAACGCAATCATTTAATCGAACGCTAAAATTTGGCTGGGGCCTGGTCCAACATTTTTGGTCGGGCCAAACGGACCCGTTAGGCACCCGTGTGAACAGTTGCCCCGCGCCAAATTTCGTTGATAGCGGCTTTAGTTACGCCCGGCAAGAAATAAAGATTTAATCAAACTACGCAAAAAAAAAATACAAAAGAAGCCGGATCGCGCGATGTGCCGTCAATATCGTCATCATCGACATCAATTATTCATTAAAATATTAAAACCGGCCGATGGTTTAAAATTACAACGCGCGCGAGTAGAGGTGAAAAGACAATAGAATTAACAACTAGCTCACGTATGTAAATCTAGGATTAGAGAACGGCGCGAACGAACCACTTCACGAGTTCGACACACGACGACGACAGCGCTGAGTGAAGTACGACGCGCGCTAGCGAAAAAGTGAAGGTGACGAGACGTCGAGTTCACGACGCCGGCAAATCTTATCGATAATAGACCGGGAGAGCGGTTATATTGGTTACTGTTTCCAAGTACCGTTACTCATATTACCTGTCATCTTATCGCCGTTCTTATCCGACTCGAAAACGTTTCAATTTTCTGACGTAAATGTGTTTTAATTTACACCGGCGAACGCCACTCGACGCGTTTCGGCTGCCATTTAGTTCCGCGCTCGCGTGTCACAGAATTCTGTTAGATTCTCAACGCCTTTATCGGAACAACGTTTCAAATTGATTCGCGCGCGCATGCGTAATGTTTCGAATCGACGACATCTCGACAGGACCCGGCTGCAAGGATCACGGAGACAATTTGGCCCGGGTCAAAACGGCACGGATCAAGCCCGTGCCTAATTAGAGAGAGCGTTCACACGTAAACCACTTGAACTCGATACTAAACAATGCTTAAACAAAGTCAAATGAGTCACAAAATTTGACTGTGCCTCCCAAAAAGTGTGGAAATTCTTCTTGCTAAGAAAGGGCCTGAGAAGTCCCTTTCTGTCCTGAATTTTCTATGGGAGGGCCACCAGAACCCCCACGAATGTTCGCGCTTGCAGCCCTCGCGTTGCCAAATCTGGCCTTTTCAAATTAAGTGCCCATTCCGATTTTCAGACCCAACCCCCTTGAAGAATCCTAGATCCGCCCTAATGAGATGAATAAGTTCATTTTCAATTCAATTAGTTCAACTCGAGAGTCAAATCTTTTACTCACAATTGCGGAATAGGATTCAGGTATTGGATTATTTTCAAACCCGGAGACCCTGAAAATTTTGAATGCCCTTTTTCAAGGTGTTCTATATAAAAAAGAACACAATCTACAGAACACTGCCAGAATTATCATCAACAGCCCTTTGAAATTTGGAAAACGTGCCAGATCTCTACAAAAGTTTTGGATGTCCATTCTTCTAAGTTACTCCACATGTCATTCCAAATGAATAAAAACATAAGTTTGCCAATAAATACGAATCAATCAGAATAGAAACAGGCCTGTTCTATAGTCCACAAAAATACCAATATGGCACCCATACATAAATGATACCCAACATCCAGTTCAGGTGAGTAAACATTCACCCGATATGACCACTACCTTCTAATTCGGAAGCCTACGAAAGTCCCGATCGCGCGGGTTTTACCTTAAGTGGGCGGCGCTCGAAAAAAAATTTCCCTTATTCGGCGATAAGTTGGTGAATATTTGAGTAAGAGCCACTCGAAAAGGTGGACATTGTGTTCTCACTCCATAAAATAGTGTCAAGTGATACTTTCTCACGGAGTATTATGGTTGAGAGGGCTATCCACATCCATCTATAAATTCCTCATACCTGAGCCTGTACTGCGATGGTAAAGGTTCTTCGGGTACCGACACATTCGCCAGGAAGAACACTTCTACGAATTGATGTCGATCAGGCAGCGCGGATTCTTCGAAGAGTCGACAAAAAAGCAACATAATTATGTCGTTCGGAGAATATAAAATATACGGGCGTCACAATATAATGTCGCGAAATTGAAATAATATTTTCCGGTTGTACGAAAGCCGCCAGATCGCAGGTCTCTGCGACCAATGACCCGCAGTCACCCACCCGCTCGGAGCTTTAGAATTTTCTACGTTATTCCCTGTTAAGAACCTCTTGACATTTCCGTATCTCGAATTTCATAACAGCGATAATTCTAAAATTTCACACACAAAAAAAATGAAAGCTTTTCAAAGCTTTGAACAGGATGAGAATGCGTTGTGACATCGCATATTGACTGATTAAAATTCAATTAACACTTCAGGCTCGAATTCTATCAATTCATTAATTCATCAAGTCAATCAATTTACCCTTATTCGGATTAAATCCGTTTTTTCAATTGAAACAAAAGAACTGATGAATTCTGTGAAAAGCACTCGACCTCGAAATGAGCAATAAAATCCAAACGAAACTATGGTGTGAATTTGGTTGCATGACACTTGAACTAAAAACTTCGATAACATCTGCGCACGATTTACTTATCGCATAAAGAGACTAAAATTGAATTCATTCTCATCAACACAAAACAAACACCGTTTGGAACCTAATACCTAGATTCCCCTGGCAGTAGCTTTCTCGCGGATATTGTTTCATGCAATTTCGCTGCATAGATATTGCGATGAAAAAACAACATAGGCCTAGTCAATTTTGCTTTTGAATTTTCGTTTTTATAACCTCTGAAACTGTGCGGCGCCACTCTTGAGCGTTAAATTTCGCAACAATTTTCTAAAAATGTTCAAAAAATTTTTATGATTTTATGAAACATTTATGGAAAAATCAGAATGGTAAGCAACTCTTGAATCATCCTCGCTTGCCAGGGTTTGGTTGCCGCCCACCGAGCTCACGCCAACAAATACCCTGGCCGCAAACCTCTCATCAATTTATTACACCACCCAAAATTAATTGGACCGGTTGCCGATCAGTCTGTGTATTAGACTAATCAGATGCATTGTCTTTCAGCAGCAGATTTGCACTATCAATACAACACATCTGATTGGCTAGATATATAGACTAGTGGCCACTAAGTGGCAACCTGTCCGCCCAAGAAATTGTAGCCAGTGTAATTTTGGCGTGAGCTCAGCGTGTGGCAACCAAAACTTGGCAAGTGAGGATGCTCTGGAATAATAGGGGTGTGCAAATCATCAACTAATAGAGATATCGGTCACGGCGACAAGAATCCTCGATAAAAGTGCCATCGTCGAAAATCTAGGAACGAGCGTGCCCTACCATCTTACTTTTAAGAAGTGAAGGCCTCGGCGAGAAGTTGGATTAAACGAAAAAATGTCCTAAAACATGAGCCATTTATCGGGTTTATTTTTCCCTATCACTTTTATGTGTGTGTGTGTGTGTGTGTGTGTGCGTGCGTGCGTGCGTGCGTGCGTGCGTGCGTGCCTGCGTGCGTGCATGTATGTGTGTATGTATGTATGTATGTATGTATGTATGTATGTATGTATATATATATATATATATATATATATATATATATATATATATATATATATATATATATATATAACCTCGTCGAGGCATTAAGATCTGAATATATTGAAATGAATTCGGGGAGAAATATCTCGACTTGGTTTTCGAAAAATGAAATTCACTTCCGCAGCCAGCGCTGTCGCCGGAGCGAGGATACGCACAAGGGGAGAGAGGTCTACAACTGCGAGGAGTTTTAATTTACTCCACCCGCTCGCGTCAAGAAAGATCTTTCTCCATTTATTCTCGAGTGTTTTCAGTTTCTAACGAAGGGAAATAAGCAATTAGAAATCCATTAACATCGAAACATAACTCAATAAACAATTGACCTAATTAACGGGCGTAGCAGACTCTTCACGGCGGTAGCAAACTCGATTCCGCGTCTAAATGAATGTTAAACACTTTAGATTCGAGCGGATCAAGAGGGAAAACGTCATTCAAAAGAAAAGAAATGGACCAATCGTCGTTGTAAGGCACTTTTTCAGTTTTACAGTTTTAACAAGTACTTCATCAAAGATTACATTCGAAGCGATTCAGTCGCTGGCTCAAAAGTTGGTTACACAGTTTTAACTGGTCGATAAATACCGTTGTAACAACGCGATTTCGATTTGATGCGGGGCAAACAGGCACGCGTCCAGTAGACACCCGTGTGAACAGTTTTGTCCCGAACCAAATTTGGCCAACACCAAAACGTTCGCATGACGGCCATTCTCAAATTTTGTCAAATTCCCTGCGTTTTCCGAGATTATTCTGATTCCCTGAGTGTTTTAGGTCAGTTTCCACCCTGCCTCAGTGTCAGTGACAATTAAGTCAGCATTAGTCAAATTTTACCGCTGTTTTTTACCTATCTTTTACAGAAACATATAATATCAGAAATACATTAAGTATCTTTATATATATTTCATAGTGTTCGTAATAGCACTGGCGCTAACCCAGGTCCATAGCGTAACCCAGGGCCAGATCCAAGTATATTCCACTGTATTCCAGTATATAGTAAGAAAAATTTGAAAAACATATTTTCTAGACGTACCTAATCTAACAGGTCCAGAATGCCTTTGAATACGAGGAAAATTAGTCACTTTTTTTCAAATTTCTCTCGGGGAGGACTCTAAACTTTACAGAGCTTCGCGCTGGCAGATTAATGAACAATAATTCCTAGGATTGTAATATACCGGTAGGTAGTCAAATTCACAAGCTGGATCCGCCCCTGGGAATATGTGGGTGCCTTCATTTTCAACTTGTTTCGAACTAAAGGGGCCCTCCGCCAGAAAGATTTTGAAAATCTGATGCTCCGAAAGGCTTCTGAACAATATCCGTTAACATAACAAATGTCTAAATAAATGAATAAATCTCATATACACTTAACGCATTGCGAAAACACTCCGCAAAATTTTTTTGCCGGTCGAAAAAGGCAACGGCCGTTCGCGGAGACGAATCTAGAATCGTCGAGGGATGGGAAATAAACGAATAAATCATCATGAGTTTCGAAATAGAAGACGAGAGATGACAGTACTACACGTACACGGGTAGTACTCAAAACTCACTTACACAACGCGCGCCGCGGGCAATCGTCTCCGTTCTCAATATGACATATGTCAACCTCTTATCATCTATTTCATTTCTATTCATTACGAATTTCAAGTGAACATCCCCTCGGCTGAGCGCTCGCTCGGGCGATCGTTTTTAAAACGTCCGGAAGGAAACGCTACGAACGCGATTCAAACGACTACGTCGTACACAGCATTTAGCGGTGTCGCGCGCAAAACAAAATGGAAGAAAAGACGCCGCGCGAATTTAAATCTATTGAACCGGCGAAGAAATGCTACTCGAAAAAAAACCTGATCGTAAACGCGACGCATTAAATTAGATATTGACAAGTTCTTTATAAAATTTAACGAACATCTCTTCTGCCGCGTTGCATTAGGCGCATCCCGTCGCGTAACTCAGTAACCGGTTACTTGTTCAAGTGTCATCGGCGTCGTAGCCGCCGTGACAGTTAGCTGACTCGTCTCAGTCGATTAAGCGCACTCGGAATAAAATTCAGAAAAATCGCGGCCGCTAATTTCTACTCGACAGACAATCCGTTTATAAAGAAGATGGCCCGCACTCTTATCTAAATGGATGATACCGAAAATATCTATAAATAATTTATGAACGTGACACATTTTTAAAAAGCTCGAACGGCGACGTTAATTTTATTCGATCGCTAATGCGCGCGCGCTCTTCTTTCGATTTATGTGAGAAAAAATACGAGATAACGCTAGAATATGAAATGCGTAAGACACCGTCGAATTGCGCGTTTAATTCGAACGAATAGCCACGATTATCGCCCACGGGTCATTCACCGGTGTCAGCGCGGGAACGGTCACCGATAGAAAACTTAACCGGAATCGCAGTGTCCATGATCAGGCACGGATTCAGAAGGCATGAAACTTTGTTGTGAAACTTGTGTGCCCTTTTTTCTTCTTTTTTCATCCCCTTAGTAAAAAGGGCACTTTTAAGTCGTACCTATCAATCCCAAAAGTAGAGAAGGGCACATTTTCAAAAGACGAGGCAGACAATTATTAACAAAAGGGCATATTCAGCCACATTTTTACAAGACAAGGCAGATAATTTTCAACTTCTTCAGGATTTCATATTCGTCGCCTGGAAACTACATCTCAATGCAGTACATTTTCTAGAAAGAGCTTTGCGTCAGGACTTCATTCAAAAGCTTGGAAATTGCACCAAAAAGCGGCATATTTTAAAAACTTTCTCAGACCTCCCTCGTTTGGCATAGATCATGCCCATTTTTATAAGTTGTGCTACCCTTAACAGTGGTCCATAGATCCACTCCTGATGATAGGCATCCTTAACTGATGCCATAAGTCATAACCACGACTAGTTTTCAATACAAGTGGGAGTAGCTTGATATCAAAAGTAGTACCGGTAGTTCTGTTGAAAATGACCTAGAAATGAATCCAATTTTGTCAGTACTTTTTACATTTCTGAAGGGTAGTTAAGTAAGAGTAATTTTTGGAACATAATAAACTACTCTTAACGCTAGTCGACTTATCGAGGTCGACAAGTCCACCCGTAGTCAGCCTTTGAACTCGGTGGATGTGGATATTCACCAAGTCCCCCCTAGTACCTTCCACTCCCTTGGCCCATACCTTAAAATCTGCTATTATCACTGGTCCAGCTAGATGCAAGTGACAAGCAAGTAAAACAAAGTTGCCATTCATTCAAGAGAAACGGTCTATTCTTAAATTCGGTATAGAATTTATTATACATATTTCCTCATTTATGTACGTATTCTTAGTCCGCATTCCGATCGGATATTGTTATTCATCATCAAAGCAGCCGAGACTGAGAAACGCAGCAAAAACAGCGCCACCAAGTGGTCACTCATAAGACACCGATTACCAGTTCTGATGATAAACCTGTTATCATATTCACATACCTGGTAAAAAATGTCGATTCTTTTGCCTTTACAAATATAAATATGAAATCTATTTTCATCAAAAAGTAGCATTCTTGCCGGTTTAGGCTGCAAGGAGAATTATTGTATGAGAGAGCCAGAACAGAAAATTCCAATTACTTCGTACTCCGGTTGAAAAAAAAAAAAATTCTGCAAATTCGACCGCCGATCACACTATATCGGTACTATATCTGTACTGTAACTATATCTGTACTTCGATTTCCCATTTCAAACCCCCTTTTTTGCTCCGGACAGATGTGTGGGTTTGTAAGGAATACCAAATCAAAACAAATCAAAAGAAATCTACCAATCAAATAATTAATAGGCTGAATCCCTATTTTTATGATCAAAAAAATGTATGTTCCCATACAAAATGATACAAAAATGACACAATAATGAAGGTATCGTAGGAAACTAAAAACAGGAAGTCACCTGAAAATCGTTCTCACATACACATACAAGAAACAAAACCTATTTGAGCCTAGCACACACAGCAAGAAAACCTCGAAACAAGAAACACATCAAGTGTTTATGTGTTTACTGGTGTTTAGTTCGCCTCACAGAGCGAAAGTAGAAACATGCCAAAACCAACAGTGCCACAACATATCAAAATGGCCGATGATTTTGATCTGTCATGTGATCCATTTATCGTCACTAAAACACTGATTGATTGTTTAGCTATTCGGACATCGCCCCTCACAGCTATCAAAAGATTGTTTCCACAAAACTGTGAGTCGCGAACAGCGTTTCTAGTTTCATCATGAATTAAGCCCAAAAAACGTTTCCGATTTTCGTTTCATGTTTATTCTGCGCTGTCTGCGCCAGGCTTAAGATATAGATTTTGTGTTTAACTGATACTCACCGATGTCATTTTCCTTCAAAATCAAATCAGTTTCGGGTAGAAAACTGATAATCAACTGGCGTAAAACTCTTTGATCAGCCTGAAATCGATAAAAAATTATTCAATTACCATATATATAGTAAATATCATACCACACTTCAAATTGCATGTATAACATTAAACTGTTCCTCGAATATGAGTCTTGGAGATTGCTAAGACCTTATACGTATGCTGTATTGGCATACATGGAATAAAATTTCAATATAGAATTTCAAGGTCGTCAAATCTGAACCCACAACTCAGTGGAGCCTAAATGGAGTATCAGCAATGTAAGTAGGCCCTAGTGGTTTCATTTCAATAAATTTTAATGTTTAAAATTCCATTTTGGGACTTCTTCATTCATCGCTAACGCCAGGATCCACCGCGTTTGCTAGTGTACAGTACCATAGTGTAGAGGCGCCATCTTGTGGCATAATGGTACCGCATTAGAGCGTTACGGGTATCACAAAGTAGACCCATTCCAGATATCAGTTAAAAAGATTTAATATTCTAAATATTTATATTTTGGGACCTTTCGATTTACCTAGTTCTCTACGAAGCTACCGAAAAAGGCGCCGTTTGTGAATTACTTACTTGAACACCGATGAGAGTGCTGGAATAATATGAAGCGGGAAGTAAATCTTCAATAATCGAACACATCATCCAAAACGCTTCCTCTTCTTCCATGAACAACAATAACGAGGCCGCTATCTGAATAGATAGATAAACAAGAAACGCTAACTACCAGAGCATGAACTCGAATGCAGATCCTGTTGGTGGCAGTTTCTTGGTCTTTTTTAGCCTCTTTCCCCTTTCGGAAATAGAAACCCCGAACGTTATGACAATTTCCCGCAGCAGCATCAGCACCAGGATGATGGACGGGTGACATAGAATCATTTACTAAAATATTTGAACCTAATCTCAAAAAAAATAACATACAACGTATTTGACGAAACTACCAGGTATTGGCAATAACAAACTCTTCTACAGATCTACTAACTTTGTATTACTGCGTAATTATTCCTATAAACACCCAATACAACATCATTATAGTTACAAATTTGTGGCATCTATCCATAGTTTAATCATACTACGTATCGATTGATGTTATAGAGGAATTCAAGGAAACAGGTTTTCTTTTCTGAAAGGGACTAACTACCACTATAGTCTATCAAATGATGGCTGCTAGACAGTAATCTTCATTCTGATTGGTACAATTGCTGGATTACAGATGTTATTCCATGGAAGATAATCCAAGTATAAAACGATAAGGATTGAAGGAATTCTAGTTAATCAGCGCCAGTGTTGTTGATACAAGGCAAACTATAAAGCTACAAAACAAGAAAAATAAATACGTACCATACCAGTACCCTGACAGTACCCTATATCGGGATACAACCAAGCCAATGATCTCAGTACGCGACGTAACCTCGGGATACCAGTACTGTTTATATTACAGAAACAAGCGTTGCTAGGCATCGTTCTCAATAAATCCTGCAATACAACAATAACCCTTGATTATTTCAACAAAAAAAATTATCAACGATTATACAGAATACCTCGCCTAACTTGGACAAACTGGGACCAGCAAAATTGGTCAGATGTAAGCCAAGTCTGTTAAGTTAAGGATAGGAAAACACGTTAAGAGTCAGAAAAATGATGCAATTAGTCAAAAGTCCATGTTGGCCGTGTAAGGGGACATTTTACTGCATAACCACCTAGTGACTATCAGAATTATGAAAAGACCTGAAGTACGTATTCCTACAGGCTTAAATGCCACCCCTAGTTAGTAATCAGTGAACTATGAGAAAGAAATGGTAGTTAGACACTATTTTTCAGGATATGCCACCCCCTAGGAAGTAATCAGTGAACTAGGAAATCACTTTTTGTGTGCTTATATAGAATAAACGGTGAAATATATACCTTTTCAATCTGTTTAGACGTCATCAGATGATCGTTCGAACTGGCTTTCACGATGTCCTTATACGACGTGCTGGAATTTTCCTTTTTCTCCAGAGCCCCGCATAACCGCGGCCACAGATGAGGTCGCAACGAATGCGGGACGCCGCCAGCTTTAATCATCGCGCGTAATTTTTCAGACCTCGGCAAACGATTTTCGATCTATTCATAAATAACCAAGAACTTAGCTTTATTTCAGAAAGTCATATGAGAGATGTGTACGAAGAAAATTAATCTCTCGAATGCCAGGATTGAGGAACCAACACGTTGATGAAATAGTGTCACTACATCGTCTAGTTAGGCTAATAAAAGATTGATACCTTGTTTCTCCTTTTTGGCTGAGCTTAAAAGATGACCTGGCCACCCGCCTATCTACCCTGTACATAACTTGTTTTCAAATCATGATCTTACTAACATTAACAGACCCAGCAGCTTAAGAAATGAACTGATAACAAATTTCATTACGGTTTACAAAATGACCCCGCCAATGAGGAAAAACAAGGTATCATTTTTTAGCTTTATCTCTATTTTATTAATTTTCTTCATCTTTTCTACTTGTCAATCAATGTTTCTATTTATTTTATTAAACTCTGTATATAAACACTACGATCCATGTCGATAGTTCGGAGTTAAAAGTTGCGTAACTCCTAAAATCAGTTCCTAGTGTCTTATGGAGCAAAGCAACTAAAATCTTAAGTGAAATATTAGCCGAGAACTATGAAACTGGAAATCTTCAACGAATCGGAATATTGATGCTCAAATATCAATTAATCAATGGGGTTGTTGCGTCCAGAATTTTGGTTTCGTGGTCACTGAAGATATAGTTGGCTAGAATTTAATCCGAATGAGGAAATTTCATGTTCCGTACCTTATCCCAGGTAAGATCTCCGACCTCGTCGTTGTGAGTAAACTCTAAATAAGCGGTCCATTTCAGTCGATGTTGTGGCTCCTCTACGAACGGCGTGCTCAACAGTTTACTCGAATTCTCTTCCGGTCCATCTATAAAATATTTTTTTTTTAAACGGACTCAACATTCAATCCGTGAATCAGTTGATATTCAAATTAATCAGGGGCAGAGTACAAGTCCATCAAATCTTTTGAGTGGATCTTTTCATTTTTTGCGACAAAAACAAAATTGGTGAATTTTGGTGCGGGAATATGCGCCTAACATTGCCTTCTTGGATATCAAAGTATTTTTTGGATGCGACAAGTTCTTCAAATTAGCCCCAGGATCTGACCCTGAATTCATGATAAACTGATGCCATGGTCTATTTCGATTGATGAAACTAAATAGATTGCAAACAATTACAAAGACCTAGCTCGGCTGACGTTATCAAAGCCTCCCATGCAGTGGTTCAAGCAAGATAGATATGGTATTGCTGGTGTGCCACAGTATGAAACCCAGCAAGAATTAAGCTAGAAATTGAGCTTGCTGCTTGTATACAGTTATCACTTCAGCAAATTAATACTGAGTTCATGAAATAACAAAGGCTAAATGAGACATAACATCCGATTTTTCGTTTCGGACAGGGTTGGGTACGCTCTCGATGCCATCGGGTTTCAATCCCTGCCGAGGGATAATGGAGAAGATTTATCTAAACAGGAAAGTTTTTAAGTTTAAGAGGCCGAGCAGCATTTTCTTAGCTTCAAGTTTCATCAATTTTTCATTAACGTGGTACGTGTAACATGTAGTAATGACGGACCATTGGTCCAGTAGGATCAACTGAGCACATTTTATTTTTGAGCACAATTTAATCGATATGTTCTGGGATTCGCACTAACATATAAAGATGAAATGGTGCACAACATCACTGTGTAGTAAGCGTGTTCAACTACGGTGATATAGCTGGTAGGCCTAATAGGTTTTCCCCAAGACTCGCGAGCACATGGCAGTACAATCAATACTAGGTTTGTTCTATACGTTGCACTTCATTGGACGCTGAAGGAATTTCCCAGTGACGTCATAACCAAGAAACAAGGTCAATGTAAGTAGAACGGGAGAAAATTCATTGACGTTTTGCACATTTTCTCCCAGTACTTCCAAACAGCAACTGCTAAGAGCTGATGGACGAAATGTTAATTTCTACAATAATTATTTCTATAGGCTCAATATTATTTCAATATTAATTTCAACCCATATATCCCTCCTGATGACAAAATATCAGCCATGTATATCCAGTGGTTACAATTTGCACGACCAAGAGCTAACAGAAAGTCACTCTCAGGACCATTCTATAAGGATTGACACAGTTGATCCTAAAAATGCTCATTCATTTGACATACCTAGATAAATTTATCTGTAATGATATGACCTCTTGATATTGTAAGAGGATATGCAGGCAATTTTCTATCACCTCCTACGAAGCTCTATGGGACCTCACCAGGGCTACTTAACCAACTAAAAAAAGCTCATGACACCATCAAATGAGGACCCGGCAATGTTACTATGGCAAACGATCAAACTGCTAGGTTTGTTAGTGTACACTTGGACATCAATGCTGGATTTTTTCTCGCATTCCATCAAAATCTATTGATGATGTTCTCTTTATTATATAGGCCTATATTCTAATAATTTAATATTCTCTCTTTAACAAATGACCGATTGTGCATTATTTGGATCTTAGAGATCAACGTAAGTTTCTCTAGAGACATGATTTGCTTGTGCAGAATTTCTGGATGATTTCGAGGCTAAATATCAAGATCAAAGTTAATTCAAAGCTGAACCGATTTTGATTAATCACTGATAATGTCTGAAATCTAATGGGAAAGTGGGAATGCTGGGTCCTCATTGACCTGAAGCCTTTTAAAAATGAATAAATGTATGTATAAGTATGAATTATGGAGAATACAATAATCTCAAGAACCTATTAGCATTAGACGCTTATAAAACTGTAATAATGTATTAGCCTATGCTAAAAACTATGGGTCCAGGCACACCATGCCAACATAGTAAAATGCTTGAAAATCCGACAATTCCTGATTAACATCTTCAAAACCCCCTGGTGAACATAATAATATTCAACTCCCCTGAAGGACAACAAAAACCGAGGTGATCCCCATTCCATGTGAGGATGTCCTAAGACAGTGCTGAAAATTATAAAACAGCCATCGAGACTTTGATTTGAAACATATTAAAATTTAAATTGGAAAAACTTGCCACGAGGACTGATGTGACTAGGATGGCCGCTACCTAGTTGCTTAAAACTTGACTGATCGAAAAACCTGCCTGATGGTCTCAAAATTCAGGCCAAACATTAACTGAACATTATGGGCACAAAGAGGTCACAGGACAGCATTGTAGTAGCCTAGGCATTTCCCACTGACCCAATTTTTCCTGTACATACGTATAAAACCCTATACATACGTATAAAAAAACATCAAAACAAATTGATAAATATGTCTTCAAATTTCCATTAAAAAGTGCAAGTGTGTAAAAATCAGCCATCATGATTCTGACCGCACCAGTTTTTTGGGGCTGTAGATTTATCTAGGGTAGATACCCGTATAAACCAAATATCAAGACAATCCCATTGAAATAACGTCTCAAGAAATTTCGAGAATAACTGGATTCCGTCTGTGGATGGATGGACAACGGACGAAAAGTAAACGCAATAGTCAGCTCGAACTAAAAATTAGCGGAGTTAAAATCAAACCCCAAAAACAGTTCTTCCATCAAATCCCGAAACCATAGGGTTTTTACATACAAATCTAACAAACGACCTAAATAAAATTGCACCCTAAATCAAAGACAAAACTTCAAAATAGGCAATCCGGTATTCGAAATCTTTTGAGCTAAATGCAACCGAAAATCTGTTGCTTTGATTTGTAATCAATTTCAAAATCAACAATCTCAATCATGTCTGAATTGCTCTAAATCATTGGCCTCAAAAAATAGAACCAAAAGACCTTGTATTAGTTTTGTCTTTTAGCCCGAATTTGATAAATGACTGTGAAAAGGGTTCTACAAAATTCCTTCGAATCGATAATTTGCGGTGCTTCTTATTATCTTTAAAGTCACTTACAGTAAAGTTCACATTCCGGGGCATCTTCAAAATATACAACAAGATAATATTTCAAATCATATTTGATATGATTTTCCATCAGTCAAACCCGATGGCTTTGAGATGAGCGAAATTTGCTAATTCAAACATGTATCCAATGGCAAACTTAAACTGACAGAAAATTGGAATCGAACAAATGAAATAAACACCTTCTTCTTCGACTTTGAATCCAAATTCGTCATATCTGTAATCGAGCTGGCCATTGTGATCTTCTGGCTACAAAACAATGAAATAACGGAAAATTTAGCAACAGTCCCTGGGAACATCAAGTATTCGACAGTTATTTAAGGGCCCCATAGCACTCCCAAGACCATCCACGCTTGGCAAGGATTCAAACTTGATGCATGATGGCATAGCTAGACTCTGCCATGGCACGGAAACCTGTCTGAAAACATAGGGGTTTGTAAACTCTTGGATTTTATTTCCGCGTTGTTGAATGCTAATCTCACGAGAATGGCGCTAAATTTGAACTGCAAATAAATTCAAAAGCTGTTTCATCCATTCTTTTATTTCTTTATAGTAAGGTATCGCGACGCCTGATACTGATCCTCTTAATGGCCAATTGTTTATCAGGACTTTATAGCTGCTAAACAAACAATATCAACACAAGATATTTCTGTGACATTTTGAATTTATTTGCAGTTTATATTCAGCGCCATTTTTGCAAGATTATCAACAACCCGGAAATAACACCCAAGCCAGTTTTTAAGACCATGTGCTGAAAAGCCTGCAAAGCCAATCAAATTTTCAAATTTGTATAATCACTAAAATAAATTCATGGATAGATACAGATAAAATAACACAATTTCTAATTGCATGGTGGAAAATATAGGCAGGGATCGTACCGTAGAAGAGTCTTGCGTTGTCATCAGGTTCGAATCCCTGCCAACGAAGAAAACATCAATCGAATTTAATCAGTTTTTAACTTCTCTCACCTGATGACTTAGCTTTTCAAGAATATCTTGGGGCCACATCGACGGAGTCAAAGCCGAAAACGGGCCGCCAGGAGTCGGTATGAAATCGCTTTCGGTCGACGTCAAAGTTGCCGACGCGTTGATACTTTCTCCGGTGCTCATAATAATGTCTTCTTCATCCTCCGATAAAGTATCAACTAAAAAAGGAAATCGAAAATAAAAACATTCATTCGCGGGACAACATAAAAGGCCTATCATAATTCAGAGTAGATCCCATTTCCCATTTCGTACATATCATTCGAGAAGCAACTACAGTGCAACCTCATAACAAACTTGGATACAATGATTCATCGGATACAACAAATATAGAATTTCATCCCAGGTATGACAATTTGATTATTTTCATACTGGATATAACGAACTATCGGTTATAACGCACATATTTTCTGGTCTCGTGAAGTTCGTTGTAACGAGGTTCCATTGTATAAAAACCACAGGGGCTCGTGACGTGAAACTCTGGGTCCAAAATCGGTAGATTTACAACAGTATTCTAAGTACCACCTACGAGAAAAGGGAACTAAGATTTTGAGAATCTACATTCATTCTCATTTCGATCAATCATAATTTCTTAACCCATTATCGACCAATTTGCACTAGGCCTAAATATTCATTAAAATTGTTTCCAATCGTCCCGGCTGATGGGATTTGACAAACAACATGCCCAGGACAGGGATGCTGAAATATCAAATATTAACAAGGGCTATTGATTCAAGCAGGGTTTCTTCTTTTGTAAGTGGTACCTATCCTACCAGTCTGTAATGTGTAATCTGTAAGTAGGTAATAGTAGCAGGCTAGGATTTGGGACAGGTGTAGCCGTAGGCTTTTTTGCCGAATGTGATGACACATAATGCGCCAGTAAATGAAAGTCCCCGTCCTAGGGGGGCCGGGAAACGAAAATTAGCGCCGGTGCTAGGATCTCTCAATCGGGACTTTTTCCCCGCTACTGGTAACGTTATTTTTATCGCTGCTGTAGCGCTATGGATCGCCTACACACACTGGGATTCCTGCGCTATGGATCGCTTAAGTATGCGGGGAATTGTGCGCACAGATCGCCGTGGGATACGGGGAATTAACACCAGATATCTGCAGTTTGAGAATCGTGAGAAATCTGAAATTCGATTTCTCTAAACGATATCATAAGCAAAATATTACAAACCAATGTTTGAAAAAAGTGATCTAATTGAGCTCTAAAAAAACAGTAAAAAAATATGAATTTATGGAAATAAAAAGTTCGTTGTTGAAGATGGTGCTAGCTAGCGCTGTGCATCGACGTTGCGGGTGAGGACGTCGGCGCTATTCGACACTGTGGATCGGGTCCGTACGCAAGGACTAGTCGCTAAAGCTGCGCTGTTACCGGTATGCGATCCACTCCTTTTTTGCTGGATCACCTTTTGCTATGGATCGCTAATTTTCGTTTCCTGGCCCCCCTTAAGACGGGAACTTCCATTGAAAAGTGCATAAATGCTGAATATCAGTCCCAGTTTGGACCCCTAACTTTATGTGACAAGCCCATGTGCGCCATAGAAGGGTATTCCAGAGTCTGTAGAACCCAATGGCAATCATGACCGGCCTAAGTCTAATGTCTATGTTCAGATTGAGCTAGTGACTGTTGTTGAACGAGTCGAAGCAGGGTCGACGTAAACAGTAAACACTGGTGACACTGTCAGTCAAGTTCAACACTCTTCTGTCCGTTTTACACGGAATATTTACCATTTCCTCCTCTTGCCGAGTATCCCTCGGAAGCCCTGCGGCTGAACATCGATGATACTATATCCATGATGCCATAAAACGCGGTTTAATGGCAGAAATTCGGCGATAACTCCCAGAAAATTAAGAATTATCAGAACCCGGAAATGGAAGTCAGTGGTTTTGACGTCATCGATTTGTGCGTAATAAATATTTACGGTATTCGTAATTTTCATCCTAAGTAGGCAATATAATCAGTTATCACTTTCAAGATACAGTTTATTCGAAAAAAAAGAAATTTTTCTCGTGTCCCTGAGTTTAGGAAGAAAATATTCATTCATTCGTTAGTGTTTAAAGCGCGCCAGCTTGAGCAGAAAATTGATTATATTTATAAAATTGACGATTTCCGTCGAGCCCGGTTAGCTCAGTCGGTAGAGCATCAGGCTTTTAACCTGAGGGTCCTGGGTTCGAGTCCCATACCGGGCGATTGCATTTTATTTTTTCTTACGTCGATATAGTGACATCGGGTGTAACATTATCGGTTGAATGACTTCATCATTTCGTGTATTATCTCATTATCCAATAGTTTCATACCTATTCGTTCGTTCTTTTTGTTGTATTTGTGTGGATAGAAATAGTGCAGATCGCCGATATACGCTTCGTCACTTGTACCGACAGTGACACCGGTCAAAGAGCGTCTCGTCTGCAGGTTTCTAATCACTTTCATTTGCCTGTACTGTTTTTCTATGGCGCGATGAATCATTTCGAAATCCATCTCCTTCTGCCTGATGAAAGCTAAGGTCGGACGTCTGTGACGCCATCGATGACCAGGGTGTAAACAAAACTCTCCGCATTTCAGTACGTCATGCAATATCTCAGATAGTGGCATCGGAGGACATCGGTCACCTTTTGAAAAAATATATGAATCAATTATGAGATGATTAATGAGGTTGATTACATCTCTTAAGCGTCTTCAACAGATAGGCTACGTGTAATGATTTTCTTACAATGAATTGTACTTAGCTGTCTTCTTGACATTTTGTTACAAAATGGACGTTGAAAACATAGATATCCATACAATGATGTTATTCGCGATAGGATACGTATAGGATTAGACCCTGGGAATTTACTGTGAATTTAAACTATACAAAAAGTCGGATTTCAATTTACGGCGATTTATGTATATACCGGTACGCAGTAGGCTTACACGTATACTTGTTTTGATTCTAGAAATTATGACTCCATGTGAAATTGTGTGTGAGTGTGATGGGGAATTGAAGTGTTTGAGTTCCTCATTTTTCAGATTTTCTCGAATCCCTTTCCACATAACCGTGCTCGAATAGTTGTGGGAATCACTGCCGACGGAGAGACACGGGTATACACTGTATCTTTTATAAGCGATGATTTCATAAATTTGTTTGCAGATCGTCTGAATTCAAACCCCCAACAAACTTTCAATCATTACAGCTATATTCTAGTAAAATAGCTGTAATGAACATCAGCAGACGGGGATGTATATAGGGGTACGGACGACCCGACGATCTGGATTTTCAAATCCAAGTTCCGCATTTTTAGTTCCAAATTCAGTTTTTTCTTCACATTCCAGAAATTTCATAAATATTTTGCCTGAAAAGGTCAAGGACACTATCCCCTATCCCCTATCCAGCTTCGAATTTCAAAATTTAGGATTTTTAAGAACATTCAAGGCAACATCAAGGATACAGAAATACTCGTTTCGGCGGATACGGTGCAAAGTGGCGGTTCCGCTTGTATCACCGTAATTCTAACCCCATGCAGTTTAAAAACTGATAGTGGCTCCCCTGTTGAAGCGTTACAAAGCGTTGAAGCGTTGATTATAAAATACCTACACATGATGGTCCGTATATATTTAGCAAATATTGAAATAATCCATTCTCTCTCGTTTAATTCCAAGCTATTTCACGGGTAAATGATGCGTTAGGACTATTACTGCTCTAACTACATATATTAGCACAGGTGTCATTAAATACTGAATAATATACTGTTGTTTTATTAACCCTTCGATTTCCAAAGAGCGAGAGAAGTTCATTCACGCACACTCCGCAGGGTTTGTATTTCATTTATCATTCTTTTGTCTAAAAAACCACTAGGAACTTATCCGCAACCTACGTACTTTTGTAGATTCCGGCCAATCTACACTTAGCGAATGATTTCCAATATGGCCGGTTTTTTCTAAACACCGTCACAATATTCTTCTCTAACTTCTGCAATAGACCGGTAGGCCTACTTCTTCAACTCTGACACTATTTTTCCAAGTAGGCCTATACGTTTGTTACTTACTTTTTGAATAGATTTATATTGTTTTGTATGTTTCAACACCGGGCGAGTTGTTGTTATTCTATCCAATATTCATCATTGTTTAAAGATTATTATCTCCTTAACGATTGGAAACAGCAGGGGTATTGATTGAAAAGCCTTGCTGATTATCTCGACCAACCAGAATATATAGAACCTTACACAATAATAGAATTTATAATGCACTGCGATGGAGCCTTAGCGTCAACTGGTCCAGATTTGGACATTTTGTGGTTTCTATTTCATTTGTCATTTCAAGATTTTTCCCAATGTATCGTTGAGCATCCCAACAAATTGATGAGTCCTATTCAGGCAACCTACGATAAGTTTATAGGTTGGCGTTCGATTAACTGTATAATTCATTTTTGACAAATATAAATGTTGCGTCGAATGTGGTCATATTGTGAGATGCTCTAAACGGTTGGAGTAGAACGTGTCCTATTAAGAACACTCATCCGTGTTAGGTCGAGAAGATACACAATATCCGTGCTACAGGCGCGGTTCCGGGGGGGGGGGGGGATTCGGGTTCAAAACCCCTTTTATGACCAAGTGCCCTTTTGAAAATCACATGCAAAAAATTCAACTCGACGGCATTGATCTATGACAAAAGTCCATAGTACTTTAATCTGGAAGCAGTAAAAGTGCATAAAAATGTACCTAAATTTTCTACATTTTCTGGGGGAGGCCCCAAGACTACCCAGCAAGGGCATCGCGCCTGCGCTCGCCGTGACACCCCTGCACGAGAAATAAAGTGCCCTTGTCATGCCCGAGGTCCCCTTCCTCCCAGCCTGGACACCCCTGGTGCAAGATGAATATTACAAGAAAAATCAAATCAATTTAGTACGAATGATGATGGCTGATAGTCTTAGCCGAAGCGTTGCTCGAATAAAAACCGGTCACGTACATTTCTATTCAAGAACTTTACATCTTTAGGCTGAATTATTGTGGGATTTCTCTGGTACTCATTCGTGAAGCATAACCATTTGACTCGTTTTTGACTCGAGAAAAAGATGATGAGTATGGGCAATACGTAGAAAGGTTATTCGAATGGATATAGGTGTGAATCAAGTACGTATGATATTTTCTGAAAAATGGCCTACCTTCGAAAGGTGGCCAGCTGTAGCAACTCCCTCTAGTTCTGCAATGACGAACTACAATGTAT
This sequence comes from Tubulanus polymorphus, assembly GCF_964204645.1. Classification (NCBI taxonomy): domain Eukaryota; kingdom Metazoa; phylum Nemertea; class Palaeonemertea; order Tubulaniformes; family Tubulanidae; genus Tubulanus; species Tubulanus polymorphus. The sequence continues at coordinate 8,665,723 of NC_134028.1, read as the reverse complement.
CCTCATATATAACACTTACAGCCTGTTCCGTAACCAACAATGACTTTGTTGTCATGACGCTATGACACAGCTATTTTAATTAGAGAAAACGACCGGCACATAACAAATAAATCATTATCGATCATTGTTGTACGTGTATTCAATATGCGTTGCTTGTTTCTAATGGAACCATATTGATTTTATCGGCTTGACACAGGTGTTCACGATAAAAGTGCGCGACTGACCTACGTCATACGGCACTTGATGTTGACACCGCTTGAAAAAACGATAAACAAATGGTAGCATCTCATCCTGGAATGTGGGAGGGGGCCAGACTAATGAAGACAAGAATACGATTTCTTAAATCGGTCAAAATAAAGAATAAAGTCGAAGCAATCGTTAGTGGCTGATCCAGGCCACAAATTTCAAATTGATTAGAAAAAAAGAACTGTTTTAAGTTGATTTCAACAGTTGATTTCAGCACTGCTGGAAAAAACTTCATAGCTTTTGAAAACAACCTATGTCCTGAAAACTCTGATGTGAATCATAATCATATGGTCTCCACATCGAAACATTTCGGTTTTGGGGTTAACGAAGGGATGATCAGGGTAAGGCCGGAAGAATCACCGTCCGCGCTTTTGGCTTAGAGTCACGTGACTGAAATCAGGACACATATATTATATATTGGTGTCTAAGAACTTCCTGATAAGGTCTTAGGTTTAGGGAACTAAAGGTTTAGTAATACCGAAAGCATTCTTCGGTAATCCTTAAGGCTGGCTTATGTTGACAAGCAACAGACTCCTACCGACGCAACTGATAGCAACCGCGATCGCAGCCCAGCTTATATGTCGACTGCGCTCCGATTCGCAGCAACTGAGGCCGACTAGCGGGATATGAGATCCTCCCAGTTGCTTCCCTGCTTATGTCGGTTGCGATTACTAGCAACTGCAACGGCTCAAATGGTCACGTGATAAGCATTTTGAGAATAAATCTGAATTATTAGGAAATATATTTCTATTAGAAAAGCTATTTCTTTAAGACTTTGATTTTTCAGAATACAACGTGCTAGCGACATCTATAAAGATGGCCGCTCACACCATAATTCTACCAATTTCGTTTCTAGATCTTCGGTCCAGTCCTCTGCCGTGCTGAAGGTTTGGTTTACGTTTTGAACTACTTGAATTTGAAAATTTTATGACTAATTACGAATTACGCTAACTAGTGGTGATAATTTGTGCTATGTACATGCGGTCTCTCATTGGCAGGAACCCCTGCGCTCAGTTCCGTCGCGTCGCAGATGAGCTTATGTCGGCTGCGATCGAAGGCAACTGCCCGCCTACCGTAGGCCGGAGTAGAACATTGGCAACTAGCCGGATACGGCTTGCGACGAGTCGGTAGGCGTCGGTAGGTGTCGCGTTGCCGTCGCAAGCCGGCTTATGTCGAACCGATTGAGGAGCAACTGGCGGCCTCTCGTAGGCCGCTAGTTGCCGCTAATCGGCGATAAACCCAGTTGCGTCGGTAGGCGTCGCGTTGCTTGTCGACATAAGCCAGCCTTACAAAGTTTGTCAGTGAAACATGTCTTCGGTTGTCTAAACACAGCGGCAACCAGTCTCTCATTTCCCGTTGTCAAGTTTGATTGAGTATTACGTGGTTATTGGTTATTTCCTGCTAGTAGTGTTAATTTCATAGTTTAACTGCTGCCGATTTCATTATCTATTTGGTATGTTTCCCCCTTCAACAAAAACCGTTATCAAAGCCGATAGGTCACAAGATGAATTTAAGGGGATGAAATCACGTTATCGGCCTGGGAAATGAAGGTACCGTACCACCTTCCTTCGCCTTTCTGTATATTTCTTTATCAGGTAGATCATAACTTAATGTAGCGAGGATATACATGTATAGTGTATGCATATATAGACTAAAAGGCATTTTCAATTATAAGATTCTAGGAGTCACCATGAAACCGATCGCTGGTCCTTTAACGTCGGTATGGTTATAGAATATTGTTCCAGCTTTGTCTGCGATATCGCGTGTGCCACTAATGATCGTTAGCAAATATTTACATTTTACCGCAAATTAATGTTTTTCCTTTCTGATATTAATTTTCCTGGCGTACCGGAAGTGACGGTATTTACCGAGCATTGCCGAACGATTTACCGGAGAAACTCGATCTGTTCGTGGTCTTCGTGGGGATTATACCAGTGCTGATTTTTTTTAAGCTACTGAGTTGTTGAAATTTGGATCGTTTGATAAGACCGCCGTCACGATAAAATGCAGATAGACTCAAAGTCATTCAACCGTCTTTGGGCCGATCGTTGACGACTTATCCAAATGGCGACTTACACTATTGGTGAATATAAAATACAAACTGAAACCCAAAAATTGAGACGATTTCGGTAATGAGCGACTTTATCAGATGACCAAATGATTCTTGCGCTAAAAAGCAATCATGCGAAATAAACAAAACATCAGAACGATGATCTTGAGATTTATTACTTACAACACATATTAGTCATTCTATTCGAAAAGAAATATCGATTTATAAAAGCGTTCAAATAGATTAGAAACAAATAGAAACGCAAGGTTATGGAAAATGATCCAGGGCCCGGTACCTAGCATTTGGAATTTGGGAGGGGATAGAGAAACCCAAAAAGTGCAGAATAGAAGAATATTATTTGCAAAAAGGGCAACTGCAAGGTATCGTGGGATCATGGGATCGATTCATAGAATATATATTTAGCATTTAGCATATATTAGATTACTTTGTCTACGCTTTCTTAAACTCAAAAGTAAATTCAACAATTGAAATCCAAAAAACGTACGATTCAAGTTTAAATGTGCAGACGGCGTTCCGTAGGCTGTAATTAATACACAGAAGGCGTCCCATAACGTCTACTTTAAGTTGCCGCAGTAGCCTCATTTGACTAATTACTGTTTGTTCGCCAGTGCTCATTGAAGGAAACACAATTACCGGTAGTTCTGTGCGACTGGGTAATAGAATCCGGCTTCAGATTTAATCTTGCAAGAGGCTAATTAAAAGGACTTCATCTGAATATTTTAGCTACAGACACGAGATTCCCTGATTCCATCAGTGGTTAATTAACCACTCATTACTGAGCATCGGTTACAAATCAGATCAGCATCAAATACCCCCCATGTAGGTGATGGCGGTGACCTTCCCAAAGGTAAACGGGGAGGTATGAAAAGACCGGGGGGACGTAATATGGCGATGGGGCCTGACCCTGTCAGTGGAACCATGGAATCTAGGACGAATTTTAGAGTCCATGGTGGAACTGATCGCACAGAAGGTGAGATGTACCGTCGTGGTGCATGTATGGAGTTCATGCACGGATGTCACACGTATCTGGCTCGCATGCGCCATATTGTCCGTCAAATAATCATTTTACTCGAATGGTCAAACCGTCATATTGCGACTTTTTACTTCAGTTAGCTGCTTCCGCTTGACTGGTAATACGACGCCAATATGACACACCGTGACGTCACGTAACCTATATATGTATCACGTGAGTATTCGCGTGACGTCATTATAGTTATATCGGCTGTCGCAAGCAAGTAGGTTACTAAAACATTGTCACCGCCAGCTGCGATAACCCTAACTGTTTCTTACCGTTACAGTTAGGGTTATCGCAGATTGGGAATTGTAATTTACACTTGTTCATTAATCATACGTACTATACGTAGTTATCAATCTCCCTCTTCTTATTCGTTGTCTTTTTACTCTTCTCTTGTTTTGCTCTTTTTTACGCATGGGTTCTTGCTATAGGAAGCCTTCTCAATCCTATTCTATACGATTGCTTTGTTTTTCGTTTGATTTGTAAATTATTTTCATACCACGTTTTCTTATTAAATAAATTGAATTCTGAATTGAAGGTGAAGCAAAAAGTCAGTATTAACTGCTAAGTCATTGGTCTTGGGCGCCCGATATATATGTTGGAAATGGAAGAAAATCTACGTATACATCGTATTTAGACTGGTATTATCTTTAACCCGGGGGTTAACTCGACTGAAAATGAATTGAGTTAGCCCCCGGGTTAAAGTTAATACCATGGAAGTATATAAAACCGGGCCCAGATATAAAGACGGAGTTACAAGTGTAGGTCGATCGAAGATAACCAATTGAAATGAATACGAATGGAAGAATGAAATTGTCTGTAAGGCTAAAAAATGGTCCTTGTTATGTAATATTGTGTAAAAACCTTATGTACAGGGTTGATATGTGGCCGGTCGGATCACCTTTCAGCTCAGTAGACGGAGAAACAATAATTGGTATCAACTTTGTTTACCCTTAAATGTTGATAAAATGGCTTCGGTGTATGATTCAAAAATAAGCGTGGATACTTTAATCATAAATTGTTGATTCGGAACTAAAAAGTAGTTGAGACCATTTTAGTTTGTGTACTTTAATTTCACACGACGACAACCGAAAAATAACCCGGTTTCTCACACCAGAAAAAATATAATCACTGTTGGAATTCAAATAAAAATGGTTTCGGAAAATTTGTCCTCGGCAGTCGGCAGTCTGAACAGGCGATCGAAACCATGGCGCCACTACCGTCGGAAAAACGTAAATCGTTTGATTCCTCGGATGTCAACTCATTTATCATCCATCAATAATGTCACTTGAAATATGATTATTTAAAACACCGGTAATCCCGTGTTGATTGATCAACGCTCGTAAATTGTTGCCAACAATCGAATTTTGTGTCGAGCGTCGCCGGCAGAAATGATTGAATCCAGCCATCATAGCTAGCGAACGATAATTGTCTTTTATCCAACCAGGATTCGATTTCCAACGGCTAATTTCGGTAATTAGTGTTCGCGATTACCGGGTGTTTGACGCCGGGTGCGAATCGTCGTGTAATGTGAATACAATGGCTCTTAGAGGATTATTGCGCAAAATGGTTCGCAATGTCAACTGCCGAACGAACGACATTTAACTAGGATTTGCGTTGTAATGTGATTGTTACTGTAACCAGATTCAAAGTGAATCCACCAATAAGCGTCGCGTCGACTGCCGGCAAAGCGCGGACAGCTCAAACAGAAAATCTATCGAGGATTTTATTCCCGCCTGAATTGAAGTCTGTAATGACTTCATTTGAAACGGGTGAAAAATCAGGTTTAAATTCCAGCTGTCGTCTCGTGGGGCTCACCGATAGATAGAACCATAGAACAAGAGATTGGAAGTAAACGAAAAGTTTTTTTCACTAAATTGAGATCTTTTTAGATATGTTTTTTTTCATTCCGTTCATGAAGGACAGCTTTACCTATTGATTTAAGAAAGTACCGTAATATGTTTTGAATGCATACTCTTAACGCCAAAGGTTCTTTCCACATGGATAAGTGATAAAGTCTTATTTTCACTAAATTGAGATCTTTTAGATTTATTATTAATTCTGATAATCATGGACAGCATATTGATTTTAAGAAAGTACCGTAATATGTTTTCGTATGCATGCATATTCTGATCGTAAAATGGCTCTTTTCACAAGGGACGAAAGTCTAGCTTATTTTGGTCAACAAATCAAACAGATTAAAACCACCAATCTTAATGAGATTTAAGCCAATCTTTACCAGTCAGATCAAGCTGCATACAGACATATGAATGGTTGAGTTGTACTCATTTTCACAAATTCAGATTCAAAATTCAAAACTTGTTCTTAGTATAAACAAGTACACTGTTTGTGAATGACATTCATTCACATGTTAAGTAAAAAACTCAAGAACAGAATTTCAATTGATTAAGAACAATGGAACTGTATACGTAGATCCGGAGGTGCCGAATAAGAAAGTACCGAAAATGCTACTGTGGATTGCTCACGTATTTCAGCGTGGTCATCGATGAAATCTTGTAAGATTCTGAAGACTGACTGCGCATCGGTTTCCTGCCGATCCGTGCGTTCATAGCGACGACGACGACAACTGATCGAATATTAGCGTATCCTATTCAATGAATAATAATAGAATGAATTGCATAGAACCGAGCCATAATAACCAGAATCGTGCGACTAAAATTACCTCGTTAATTTATGTACTGATCGCCCCAACAGAAGTGGTCAATGTAAACCAATCGCGTTAATCAACCTCTCTTCTTTTCGCTCCCGTCACTATCATTATAGATTTTTGACAAGTTGAACTATCAAACCGTGAATATGATTAGTACACCAATATCTCCCAGGGGTAACGTCACCCATATCCCTGATAACTTGTCAAACTCTAATTTCATAAACACGTCGACACATTATTACTGATTACTGCAACCGTATACCCAACTCATCCTAACAGAGATATCCTCCGCGGCCTTAAGTTTACTAATTTACTTCTTCGTAACTATACAGATAGTTGTCTCATCGCGATTGGTCTTTTTCCCCAGTTCGTAGACAGTGTGCTAAGATATTCGATCCTTCCGTTGAAATAAATGATATTGATTTTCTTTTTCATTAGAAAAAAAGAAAATACATATGAACTCTTTTGTAAATATATTCTTATGATTATTCAGAGTTTATTTTCTGAGCGCAAATTTTCTGAAATGATTGTTTCTCTTTATCCTGGATAGTGTTTATATAATAACGTGTCTACATTAGTCAACATCAGTGATGATTAAGATTTCATTTAGGATGAAGTGATTGAAATGGCTGTTCAACTACAATCAATAATCAAATTAAACTTAAAACTATGAAATAAGGCTCAGTTTCATAAGTCGACTTGTTAAGTTATTTCTTTTTGTGAAAAGTGACATGTGCATGTATATTAGATGTTTCTTTTCCATGATAAAGAAACATGATATAGAAATTTGGATTACTTATCGCTTTCCCACACTCGAATGTCCATGTTTTGTCGAGTCAATTGAATTCCATGATGGGGTGCCTCCATCTTGTAAACTATTTTAGCATCCCTCCTCGGGACTTATTTCAATTGGTTATAATTACCTATTCAACGACAAGACATTAATTCTCTGAAATCATACATAATATCCATAATATCGGCACTTTCTTATTTTCCTTCGAGCGTAATTTTGAACGTTAAAAAGTCAGTCTTAATCCCCTAGAGGCGTTAGTTCAACTGGAGACACAAGTCCGAAGTTGAAGAAATGGTCTTATCACGTTGGTAAATCTAAATAGCCGATGGCGTCCGTGCATCTGTTATGAAAACCGGCATAATCTACAAATTCATTGTAAATATTTTACAAGATCCGTTTTGAAAAGATCTTTACGGAGAGAACTCAAGAGAGACGCGGAGAAAGGAAAAAGTTTCCGAAATCAATAACACAAAATAAAGATGGTAAAATTCGCGTAATAGAAAAGATACGATCGTGCTCAACCCAAGGGAAGATAGTTATCTCAATGTCGACGGCTGATTGGTCGATACTGTCGTCTGGTAGGACTGAATAAACTCCGCCCACTGTGACAAATCTACCAGCTCACCGCTGAACATCGCCAGTTTCTTCTAGAGGACCATGGACAGCATGGAACGACAGTTTTCTCACTCTTACGGTCCAGGACCAGCTGCTATTCACGGGTTTCAACCTTACGGACATCCGTTTACGTTTAACTATGCCGCCGCCGCTCCTTACGGTTTTGATTTTACGAACGCTACCTTATCGGCTGTAAGACATTTGAATTATTCTGTAAATGGAATACTGGCTTCGACACCTGGTAGTACTCCTAATTCATCGGTGACGTCTGCTGGTTCTCCACAGTGCAAACAGTCCGGTAGGTACCACGAAAAAAAAAGAAATAAGTAAATCAATTTGTTTACGAGAATCTGATTATTCAATTAAATTGGCAATTTGTGTTATTTTGATACTTGATTAAGAGGTCACTAAAAGCAAATTGATCTTCTTTCGTAGAGGTTTGATCGGTTATTTTCATTTGATAATGTGCGCAATTCAATCTGATAATTAGGCTTATTTGTGAAATGTTGTTGATAATTTGATAATGAACTAATCGTATATGGAGCGACGGTTCAAAATCTGGGAAATTGATAATCAATACACCGCTAATACATCGCCTCCTAAAAAAACAAAGTACAGATAGTCACGATGGTAATTTAGGCAGAAACAAATCACAAAAACAAAATGCTCTAACATACCTTTGTATACAAAAGAGAGAGAGAGATACAAAAAGGCGATTAACAAATTAATCACTCGTTATGGTAGTAAATCTTTACACAGTGGATATGCCGATAATGCAAATAGATTATATCGTCAAATTATATATGAACTTATTTTGTAGTTGGGAAAAACTGTACGTCATGACGTATACAGTTTACTGAATAAGTCAAAAGTCAAATCTTCACATATTTTACAATTCCCTGGCCCCGGTTTCTAAGTTGGTGGTCAAAAATATGACTCTATAGAGTTAAAAACAAGATCTAATTTCTACTCTATTGGCCTACGGGTCGACTCGATTGTATTAAGTCATAACTCGCGAAAGCGACCCTGAAAAGAAGCCTCGATATTTTTTTCGAATTCATTCTATAATCGTTTTCAAATCGCTGGTTTATTTCCGTTATAGATCTGATCGTTGAAAACGGTGGCGCGTATATATTTTCATTCGAACGCAATGACCCTCGTTGTGCTATACGGCGTTTCAATACGAGAAATTCGGGGCTTAAATTGACGAGTATATATATAATTATAAACCTATACAACCGATAAACAAACATACTAATGGAATTCCATCGTTTCACATTGAAGAAAAAACTAATATTCACTTAAAAGAATCGAATCGAGTCTTCAGCACGTTTTAGATCATTGGACATTCTACAGACATGATTGTTCAAGTATTTCAAAGTTGTTTGTATTCAGCGTGAATAGAAGAGGTATATTTACCTTCACACTTTCTTTCGATTGTTTGTATTGTATTATTGAAATTATTATGTTGACTGATTTCACGTATCGTATGACGGGTAAAGATCCGAACTGCCGAATTGTTCGCTCACGTATCACGCCGCTTTAAGAAGAATGCCGTGCGGACTCGGTGCCCTATCAGTGCGTGGTTCCATTCAAATACTATCGGATTAATACACTCAACCATTCACGCGTTCACACACTCAAATGGCAGAGCGACAAAAATTCTTTAAAAAAATATAGGTCTTAATTTAGTTCTCTCATCCACTATTTCGCTATGTCGAATCCATCATCGCAGATATATGGTTTTTCTTTCTTTCTTTATTCACGAATTAAATTACACTAGAAAATTACAACAAGATAATATAATAAAATAATGTAATTCAAGTCGATGGACACCAGGAGAAGTTACAAACTTATATCCATAAAACATGGCCCTGGCGCCCATATTTTGATTTCCTTATTCGTACACCCCCTTGCAGAGGTTTGATAACCGATATCTTCTTAACGGTTTTTAATTTGAATAACCGCAAATCATCAGTACGTGTCATTCTGGAAATCTTTCAGTGGCGTGAATATTTTTATTGAGAATAATTGTGCTTATGTTTTTAGTGGAAGTCTGCGCTGTTAACGGAATCATTATGAAGGTTAAAGAAACCGCTTTATAGTGTATTCTAAGTGAGGGGGTAGGGTTTGCTCCCATCGCATTCAATATAGGGCTTTATACAATTTTCCTAAAGTTGTTTGGTGTGATTCAAATGGAGCAGAGGAATAAAAAAAGAACCTTGGACAGTTACAGGGCAGGGCAGATGATAAGAAAATGATGATTCTTTTCAACTTTTGGTGTGAAAATTTTGAAATGTCAAAGTCATTTGCAATCTGTTTATACATTTGAATGACACAACTCTTTAATATACAGCGTCTATTATCAATTACTGTTTAACAAATAATCAAACAGTCTCCGTGACTGAGTCAACATTAGCCATTTAAAACTAAATAGTGAATTGCGTTTAAATCGAGTTCATGTCGCACCTATGTAATAATTAAACCCCCCAAAACAAACTCGCCAGCCGTCGATCAACATTTCAGCGCGTCAATATTACTAATTTACCCGTTTAATTACAACCGTTTCAAAGTCGTTTCGTTTCGATTGAAATTGTTTAGTCCGGTTTTTAGATTATACATTATGAAGTTCCACGCTGTTCATTTCAATAAACATCACGTTTAGACTGGTAACCGTATTAATTATTTAGGCGGCTAAATAGCTCGCGGGGAACCCGTCCAATAAGTCACTCGCACAAAACGTGTCGGCGTGAAAGTAAACGTTCAAATGTAATTAACAGAGGATAATGTTATGAGTATTAGGTTTATTAAATCATGCATCGTATTGTATAGTGCGCATTGTTATTCGGCTTCAAATGTGACTGTAATAAATCGTGGCGACTAATATGCGCATCCATCGCATCGCGGGGCCTCATAATACGATGACGAGCGTTTTATTAAACGGCCGCCGAAGCGCTTCAGGTGTCATGAATTATCATTATTATTACGAAACCCCATCGATAGATACGAACAATTGATTCGATTTGTTACCGATACGAACACACACGTGACGATTACCGGCAGACGACCGGAAGTAGTCACCGCGCCACCGCTAATTACCGGATATTTATACGTCCGCTACGAAATTAAGTCGCGTAAATTGCATTAAATTTTCAGAACTATATGAGCAAAGTAGCGCCATCCTCGTCGCTAATTTAAAATTTTACCAATGGGTCGATAACCAGGTTAACGCTGCTGTTATAGTTCAAATACGTGATATCAACAATGAAAACGGTTAATTTTGATACGTCGATCGATTTTATCAATATTCAAAACATTTCAGTATTTCCATTATGTAAACTGTTCGTTTTGAAATGAATGCAATTTCAATGGGCATATATGAATTTTAAAAAAAATCTGAAATTGAAAAATTTCCCACGGATTTCGTATCTTCTTCGCCCACCTAAGAAAAAGGTTTCGACTACTGATATAGTATCAAGATTTACCAAACTCATCACCCGACAATATTGATGATCGTATCCTCTGAGAGCTTTGATTTCTCACATTTCAGATTCTGCCGATGACGGTAAAGACGGACAATCAGCAAAACGACGTCGAACGCGGACTAATTTCAGCGGATGGCAGCTAGAAGAACTAGAACGGGCATTTCACGACAGTCATTATCCAGATGTATTCATGCGCGAGGCACTCGCTTTGAAATTGGACTTAGTCGAATCTCGGGTTCAGGTAAGCATACGCGTAACGAAAGATCCATTTTAAAAAGTTTGCATGTTGGAGCACGTATATCTGTGAAATGGGATTTAGAAATTTGCATACCAATCAATCCACCATTAAGACCATAGCCTTTTACCGCTGATCCACTCGACGCTAGTTTTTATAGAATCTTCCATTTACAAACTTCAGAATCTCCAAAGAATATTTCCAAAAACCGAGACCATTTGGTCAAGGGTTTAAAACGCCTTATGCTATACGGCGCAGTCACGTGTTCGCGATTTACGACACGTGACTATCGTCTGCCGTGTTTACAGTAGAAACGTGACGACCACGTGATAGATGGACTAATCAGAGCGAGATTGATACTGAACTCGTACAGGCTAACCACTTAAAACTCAACTGAACGAGACAAAATAGCACTCGAGTTAATTGTATTAAGTTTACAGAAGAAACGTTTCCACTCGGTTTTAATCGATACATATGGCAACTAGTTACTATGAACGAGCAATTTAACTAATTAAAGCATTATAACTAAAGATCTCGAGTATTCTCGAGTATTCACGCGCAGTTACGAGGACAATTTAGAAAGTTAATAAAGATCGAATTTCTTGTTGGTTTTCTCAACGATGGTTTCACATTAGCTGTCAAGTGGGTAACGACATTATAATATGTGACGTCATAACCCTCGCTGTTAGCATTGTCATTAAACTAGTGAATAGATGAAAAATTCTTTGACTTTTTGTGGCAATGAATGAGTATACCACAGAACGCGCGGGAGGCGAATCGGCTATCAATTGAATAACAACTGTTATACCGGAGCGGGAAGGTGGGACCCTCCATGCTCGGAGTAAGCCACGATTGGCTTAATTTAACTTCCGATTAAGGGACATCTGAATTGTATATTTTCATTTATGAAACATCAAAATTGTTGCGAATGAAGAGAATGGTCTGAAGAGCCCTCATCATTTTAGTTTAGTTGGATAAATTTTAGTAGTGACAACACTGATTTTATGGAGGCAGCCATCTTTCTGAAAAAAGTGATGCAATATTTGTTGCAAGCCATCAGCAGCAGAGCAGAAGAGATTACTCTCACTCTCGTCTGGTCTGCTGTGAACTAATTTTCAATTCCTGCTAATTATATGTCAAACGGGAATCTATTATCAGGAGATTTACGTCAGTAGAAGACGACTATATCTCGCGAAATCTCGTCAGTCTCGCGTTATCTCACGCAAATCTCGCCTCGACGGTGTCGACTGAATTAAATTGCCTTCACAATGACAGACGATCTAACGGTTTTATCTAAGACGAAAACTATTACGGAAGTGTAAGCGAAACGTTGATTGAATAGTCGTTCGCGAAGTCGAACCGTCGATGGAACATTCATCAATAAAACTATAATGTCATTTTGTATCGGCCACGACGTGTTTGAAACGCGAACGATTGTCACCGAATCTGATGACCCGCTTGCATTCGATATCTTATTGAGTGGACTGTAAATACGCGTTGAAAGGTCAAACCAGTGCTCGTTACCCCAGGGCTCGGTTTCACGAATTGGAGTTAACTTTTAACCCGAATTAGGGCTAAATCCCGTTCGTGAAAGCGGGCCCCCGGGGGAATTTTAAGACATCTTAGGGCACCGTTCACACTTGCGTCATCGGTACATGCGTTTGGCAATAAACAAGCACTTGAGCAACTCAGCATATGATAATCCTTAATTAGCTTCAGATACTGCGATTTTACTTTTATTAAGTTTCTTGTTGATGTCCGCTTGTCAGTTGTCAGTAAGATTCTGTTGGTCTTCAGCTGATTTCCCCTAGTCTCCAATGAGTAACTTCATCGAGACTGACGTGTCTATCCATATCCGATGCGGCCCAGTAATTCCTTGGTTTCATGGAAATGAACCGAATTCGTGTTGTCGAGATAGGAATCTTATTTCGATCGCTTAGACACATCTTCGAAAATCCGCAAGATGGACACTTCATGCCTAATGATTTCCGATTGAGCAGTTTAAAATGTTTTAAGAGTACAAATTGATTTCATCATCAAGCTCTGTTCTGGCCGTATCGGGGATCTGTAGATTCGTGTTCGCACATATTCAGACACAACATGATCCGAGTTGAGAACAAAACAAATTGATTTTGATGCTCAATAAAATCTTTATTCTCCAACACAACGTGAGTATTTCAATGGAACCGGTCCGAGCCTCTGTGATTACTTATCTATTATCGATGGGGGTTCGAGTCCATTTATATTGAAATTCGGAAGATATTTTTCTGTTATGGGTTTTAATACGAAGCCTATGACCAGAAAGCGTAGATTATATTCCAGAACCCTCAATCGTGACAAAAAGAGATCACGTTTAGGATTATATGCTCTTCTTGGTAAAATCGGACATCCTTTGCTACGATCAAATTTGAATCTAACTTAAATTAATTAACTAAATCGTATTAGCTTTTTTTTTCATCGATGCAGTTGAAAAAGATTCCTCCAAAAATGAGACATTGAATGAGAGTGGGAAATATTCAAAATTATCGGTCAATCAGATATGGTTTCTCGTCTATGTTTTATCAGATATTTAGGGCGTAAAAATCATGGTTTAACTAGGTGAATATCTATGATTTATTGGACAGGTATAGAAAGTAACTCGCACCTTTGCTCATCCGCCATCAGGCGATCATTTCATGGGTATAGTTTAATTATTTTTCCTCGTGTCAGGTGAATATTTCATTTCTCAGTTCTCGGATAATGGTGTCGCGTCGGGGCGTTAAGCACGTCGTTAGTTTCGTATATCTGTCGGTTAAAAGGCGATATTACCAAAAAAACCTGCACAGTTTCCCCCTGATGGTTTCTCTGTCTTTTGAGTTCGATATCCGCAAATTAGCGACGCTTTACTTTTCAGTAAACACGTGAGTATAAGACATTAGAAACATGGTAGCGGCCGGACGTGCCGTCGCTTAATACTGAAACAGGGATGGACCCTGAGATATTCATTTGATTGAAAGATTCCTTTTGATTTGTTTTGTTTTGGTGTCCCTAACAAACCCGCCACACCTGCTGCTGGAAACAAACAGGGGATTCAATTTTGAAATCGAAAATCGTTGTACAAATATATGTGTGATCGGTGGTTGAATTTACAGGATTTTTTGTTGAATTTCTTCCAACCAGACTGAGCCGGCAAGCGTCTGATTGGGGTTAATTTTGTTGGCTGCCTCATTTAGTACATCGAGATTTTTGAAATAACTAAATATACGTACTACACGGTAGGAGCTCATTTTGGCGCGCGGTTATTTGTGCAGGCTCATCACCACGGAAAACTTCGTGGACCAGATTAACATATTGTAATTATTCCGCGAAATGATAAAATGATAAGAGCGGATCGGTTATTGGTGCTATCACAGATTTCATAATGCGAGAAACTGAACACTTCTGACTCTTCGTTTCTTTTTGCTCCTCGTAGAATGCTATCTTGAGCTGAACAAAGTCTTTACAGTCTATATACTATTGCTGTAAGAGAGATCTTTCTAACACATGACTGATTGTTGATTAATAATTAATCATACAATTGATAAACAATTTGTGCGGATGAATCGACTGTTGTATAGTGTATAATGGATAACCTTGGAGTAATCATTTCAAATGATTACTCCAAGGGATAACAGAGATAACAGATAAGACTCCAGGGGTCAGTTGCACAGTCGTGACTTAAATCAAAAAGAGGTAAATCTTAAGACTGGTTCTTAAGTTGTAAGATTGGCTATAGAACGTAGTTGGTCTTAGACTGGTCTTAAGTCTAAGCCATGGCTATGCAACCGGCCCCAGAAGGTAACTCAGTATTCCGTGCCCGCCATCGGTACCCTGCAATTGTCACTAGATGTCGCCAGTGGTATTACACGACTCCCATCTGTCGGCTTTGATTTGATGAGAAATTAACGTTGAAGACAATGAATGCATTTGTATTTGATTGCTAGCTGCTGGCTAGCTGGGTGAGATGTGATGATAGCATCTCTTTCAACTGCGAGAGTGAAATAGGCTTTAGCGACCACCCAGCTGCTGCCAACACTCACGAGCCAAACTGATTGTCACCAAGTAACCAGATGTCATCGTCGCCTTGACCTTAGGGGTTTGTCGAAGCAGAAATGTCCTGGGATTCCTCAGACTTCAACCTGCAGGACGATAAATGACTGAAAATTCTGAGGCAGAAGTGCCTTGGGACTCCTCTGACTTCAGCTAGCAAAACGAAAGATGTTTGAACATACAAAATCCAAAAAGGTTCCATCGGGTTTCGAACCCGAGACCTTCTGCGTGTTAAGCAGATGTGATAACCACTACACCATGGAACCGCTTGTCCAGTCCGAACACCATTCGTTATTTGTTTATGACCGTCCCCACTGACCAGTACATGTAAATATATATATATATATATATATATATATATATATATATATATATATATATATATATATATATATATATATATATATATATATATATATATATATATATATATATATATATATATATATATATATATATATATATATATATATATATATATATATATATATATATATATATATATATATATATATATATATATATATATATATATATATATACAGAATTTATCGGGTTTTACACCCCGAGACCTCAAAGGCTATGAAACCAGTTATAATATTCGATCTGCCACTTAAAGTAAATAATATGTCTGTTTCTATAGATTCATTGGATCTGATTTGAATAACCCCGCGGCTGATGATGGTTCGAACCTTACACTTTCGATTCTCCACAATAATAAATAAGAACCAGTTTTTGAAGTTCATCCTGGCTTGAAGTATTATAACTGATAAAATGATTACTCCAAGATCTTGCGTAGCTGAGTGTCTGTATAATATTTATAGTCCTCAAATTGTATTGTCCAATGATGAACACGTCGGGTCGGGTTACACTTCTGTCAATAATCGACACTATTGTATCAAACACGTCTCACCTACCATAATACCTGCTTTATCGTAATAAGATATATCCAACAAGAAACGTGACTGCAGATGTTGTTTTTTAGGCGCCACCCTGAAGTTGTAACAATAAACTATTTCAAGAGGCATGTCCAGGATACTCCGCTCCACTTGTGGCACCCGTTTCCATAGACTCAAAAAAATCGAGCCTGAACTCTATGATCAATATCAATATAAAAAAGGCGGAAACAGATTATCACCGAGTAACCGAAATTAGCGTAGGGATCTTGCTGAGGCAGAAATCCTCCTCAAACGTCAGCTTAGCAAGACAAAAACAAATCAGGTTCCATCGGGTTTCGAACCCGAGACCTTCTGCGTGTTAAGCAGATGTGATAACCACTACACCATGGAACCAGCTATATCTATTGATCATTTTATTCATAATTGTTAGCCATTGAATGATGTCACTCCGATAATGAAAACTGTATAGGACGAGAACGTCGCAAATAAGAAAATAAGAATTCTGGTTTGTTTTACACAGAATCGCGCTGTTAGTGCCCGTTAGTTTCCCATTCTTTGCTCTGCGCGTCTCAATCCGCATTTTTCCCCTGGAGTTCAGTGGCCTGTAATTGGACGTTGCGGGTAAATTGAATCAGCGACTATGATTTTTGAGATGCTATCGTTAGTAACGCCGCGGTACATCCGAATATCCGTGATTTTTCAATTACTGAGATTAATGATGCATGAGTTATGACTCAAGAGTTACCGTTACCCGTGAAATATCACAGAAATTTGATTGATATCTCAGATGTAACTATCGGATAGATTCCCTCACTAACCAGCGTCACCTCCTCAAATATCTATCAATACATATCGGGACTGTAAACAGATACTGATAGGTGGATTGCTATAATACGCGTTTTTTTCATCAGCGAAATGTCACTTCTTTCTTGCCGAAAGCTAGTTCTACCTAATTTTCATAACCCAAAGAAATATCAGTCGCATATCAAAATAAAGAAGACTACACTCTAGTCGGATCTTTGGGGACCGTAAAAATGTGTCCGACTTGAGTTATATCCGAGTTGAATGTTATGTATTCCATGAATAGTGTCACAGAAAAAATATATACGTATATATTCAAAAAAACATCCGAGTTGAACGGTTAAACGGCATTGAATTGCGATGACAATTTCGCTGCTTGTCAGTGACCAGCAATCTCGTATATAGATCTGTAAACTCGTTATTTTCGGGATTGTTGTTATTTTGGCATAAAATATTCGGCCACACGGGATAATTCATCGTTCAAATCTCGATTTCCGTTCTCGTAAATTCTCGTTGATGTCACGTGATTTAATGGCTCAATTCAGAAACTAATTATAGACGAAAGTGGCAAGTAATTTGTACGAAGGCAATAAAACTTCACAGTGATACGCACCGATCAGTTAGTGAAGCATTTATAATTTATAAACTCCTATCGCACACACATTGATGGTAATTACTCTTGCCTTCCATTAAGTGTCCCGTTCGGTTAAATCTAATGAATTTCTTATCTCCGAGATGCGCTAAGAAGCATGACGTCACTGCGCCGTTGACTAATTGGATATAGTTTACTGCGATTCCACCTCAATTCACCGAAGAATATAGGCTAAACGAAAATGAAATCTTGTTTTTCCTAATCGGCTGGGGGTTCATTTTGTAAAATGCAATAAAATTTGTAATCAGTTCATATCTGTAGCTGCCGGGTCTGTAATGGATAGCTTGATCACGATTTTTTTAAGTAATGTACAGTGTAGATAGGCGGCCGGCCAGGCCAACTTTAAAGCACAGCAAAAACGAGAAACAATGTACCAACATTTTTACTTATCTTCATTTTAACAGAGAAATTTTTTCCCGCCGACAAAAATGCGCAAAAATCCTCCATTTTTTAGAAATGTATGATATACCGAAATGTGATATGAAGTAGAGCTACTTCGGGGAGATATCGTAATATAATTTCTATTATTTAGCTATTATTGTCGTTGAATAAGTTCCAATTGTTGAGATTTACTCTTTCCTATCGCGCGTCAATTTCACATTTTTTAGAAATGTATGATATACCGAAATGTGATATGAAGTAGAGCTACTTCGGGGAGATATCGTAATATAATTTCTATTATTTAGCTATTATTGTCGTTGAATAAGTTCCAATTGTTGAGATTTACTCTTTCCTATCGCGCGTTGAGTTGAATAAATACCTAAAGTGTAATTGATATTCCCCTATAATACAATAGAACTGTTTACATATCTAGCGAAATCGTGTTGAAATGAAGCCATACAGAATCCAAACTAATTATACAATCAGCCATATTGAACTAATACACTATTATTATTTAGTCAATTTCACTGCACGTTTTATTTACTCGAACCGACTCTATGTTTAAGTACTATAACCGAACGATTCGCAGGTGTCGGTGAAACCGATATCTCAAATCAAATTAAGGCTCAAGTGAGATTTTCTAAAGAACGTCGAGATGACCAGGAAGTTGTCATTCCAACGCTAAACATATGGATTTCATTTCATACACGGATATAAACTTTCCCATCGATCTATAAGATCGACGTGCGACCGTTATTTCAAATTTTAAATTATGTGTGGTGACAGCTCGAGCGCTGTATCGTAGGAATTTGGCAGTACCGGTAGGCCTAATGTACCTAAAGATTTACAAGCTTACGTATACCAAGAATGTAACGACATGCTCATGATGTGCCGGGCGTATAAAGGAATTTGAGCTGGAATTCAACCGCTGTGTTTTCCTAGATATAGTTTTTTATTTCAATGAAAAATGCATTCATAAAAATGTGTGCATTATACTTAAAGTATACAATTTCTGGCAGAAGCCGGAACAGTAATCGATAAAGATATTGTGGTCAGTTTCATCTTTAATGTTATTGATATCACTGTCAAGGGTGATCAGGCCTGGATCATGGATGAGGTGGTGTTGTTATTGCTAGGACTGGAAACTCCTCCCGACTACTTGACAACATCGTGTATAACAATTCAAAACCTAAAATCAATTAAAAACATTGTTTATCGAAATACGCGTTAAACTACGCGATAAAGCATCGGCGTAATGACGATATAATACAATGTATATATAGTCTTTAATCAATAGCCGACAACAATATATGTCTAGTGCATCTTGTGCGTAAAACGTCATGTGAAAATGAATTATTTAAATCATGCCCGATACGTCTACGCATCTCAGCCACACTTCTCAATCGTAGCAAAAGACTCTCACAATATCAATATCTCAGATATACCATCGTCTGACGATTTGAGATCTCTCATCCTCGCAAACAATTAACGTGTAGTCTTTGTGTGTGAGATTCGGCGCCATTTCTAACGATTCGTTTCGGTGATACGTTTCCATCATAAATTATTCAGAAAAAAAGAAAGTCCCGAGTCTATAAGACACTCAACTTTCGTCGTTCGACAACTCCATCGCGAATTATATACGCTCATACAATGTTACAATAAATAGCATAGTTATCAGTCGTTATTGAAACGGTCTCCGCGCTGCTTTTTTTCTTCAGCTAAATCAAATGCCGATCAACCTACGAAAAAACCAACAGCAATTAATTTCTATTTTCAAAAACCGGATGATCCTTTCTTTTGGCCTACGCTTATCAAAATATACATTACACGTAAAAAACTCGACGCATAAGTGTTCGTGTTAAGAACACTAATTCATTTTCTATGTAGCGATATTTCTGTCTGTATCGTTTTCAGTGAAGTTAAGCGATAGTCTGTGTAAATTGCGCCTTTGTTGTCACGTCGAAGTCGATATTGATCCTTTAAAGCGAAGAACTACTATAAAAACAGCGCCAATATCGACTACATTTTCTACAATAAGCGCAGGTTACATTCAATTAGTGGCAGGTTTTATGAGTTTAATGTCGAACTAGAAATGTTTCATTAAATAACGACAACTTTTAATCAACCACGACGTATCAGGCTTATTGATTCCGTTGACAAAGCCTACCGGAAGTACGCGTATAGGTGGAGCTATTGTTGTCGGTATCGAATCGATTTTCCGAACGCGATTTCAATTGTTTTCTGTGAAATGACTGGAATGATTATCAGTTACGACTAATGGGTGTATTATTTAACCCTTTTCACGCGATTACCCGGCTACAAATAATTTAATTGATTCTGAACGAAACGTACAAGTATACGTTCATCATTAGAGCTATTACAATGTAAATATCCGCATACTGGGATTCATCATATCATACCAATAGACCGGTTACCATGTACCGCGCATAGTTCACTGATAAATTGGTTTCATATGCAGTGACGTATCCTTCATTTTTCCATTGTTCAGACATCAGGGAAAAACGGCATACGTCGGCTTTCCGCATGAGGCGAACGCCGCGCGAAGCCCCCACGAGTCTGGGTCACTCCGACGTAAAATATTTTAAAAATCAGAGACCCACATACATTTAAATCTATTGTAAAATAGGATTGGCACCATGCCTTTAATAGTTTTTTTACCATTTCTTCGAGTCCACTTGTTAAACTGAACACGTCAATATTGATAGATTCTAAATGTACATAAAAACAACGTCTTTCAATAGGGTTTCATAATTGGGATTGATATTTGGTTCGACATTAGTCGTACCTGTGGCGACGTCATTCTTATGCCATTTCAAATTATTCCCACTAATTTTCGGGTTGAATGATTAAAATAAGTGAATCATGTTCAATCGGCTATCTAATACGCCCAGAAAATTGTTTCATAGTTTGATAGTTGGATATTATATTCATTCGGGGCCGTATCGAGTATTCTCTAATTCAATTACTCCATTGTTACTGGCAGATAGAATTTCTGGCGTTTCATTAATATTTGAGACACGAAGCTGAATTTTTTCCGATAAAAAAGTCACTGAAGATAAAAGAGGTGCACCTCAGAAGTAAGGACGTGAGGTAGTCCTAATGAATTCTGTTCAGTCAGTTTTTATTGAAGTAGAATCTCTCGAGTGACTCGATGTATAAATATTTGATAACACAGGAGAATGAGATTCCTTATAGAAATCAATGGATAAGTGACATTGTATATTACTCATCGTCCGGTGAACGCGGAGACAGGTACAGCGCCAGAGCGCAGACGGCCCGCTTATTCATACTGAATATCAGATCACAACTTCTTTACACTCTCCGTCCTAGAATTAATGCTTCATAAAAAATCAATTACTATATGCTAGTTTAAGTTAAATATTATCCACAGTTGTCCACTAGTTTTGATGTATCGTTAGTGGAAAAGTTGATATACGAAATATAGCTGAAGAGCAGCAGTAACAGGTTTATTCGTAATATTCTGTGACTTGAGAGCAATAAGTCCTTATTGAACTGATTTGTCCGAATCGTAGTCAACAGCCCTACAACCATGATTCACCGTAATGGTGGGCTTTTGAGTGTGGCCAAAATTTAACATATTTAACAATTGTACGAATTTTTCTATTAATTGGAAGCGTTAAATCCTTATTGAATTGATTTGTCTCAAACCGCAGTCCGTAGCCGACCCTATAATTGCAGGACAAAATCATGAAGTGGGGCTAACACCAGACGCTACTTTAAGGTTGATTCGTTAACTCAAAGTTGCAGTCGCAGTTTTAGCAGATAGTTAGGAAAAAACAAAAGGGTTTTCTGCCAAATGGTCTGAAAACCTTGGGAATTGATCTAAGAGATTTTGTTGAATACCTCTACGAGGTAGCAGAGATATCAAAAATCATTTGCATCGGCCGCGAATACCTCTACGAGGTAGCAGAAATATCAAAAATCATCTGCATCGGCCGGGAATCGAACCCGGGCCCCCCGCGTGGCAGGCGAGAATTCTACCACTGAACCACCGATGCTTACATATAGGTCACTAAATCAATTTCTATTGATATAAAGCTCCATGTACGTACAAAGACGTGCATATCGTACGCACATCGAGACCTATATAGCAGGAGCCAGTTCCACAGTTCTGAGTTAAGATTTAACTCAGAGTTAACTAATTGAAAATAAACTAGTTTTAACTCAGAGTTAACTCTAACTCACAACTGTGGAACTGGGTCCAGAAGAGTATTATATGAACATTACATCTGTCAATTTAATTTGTGTCTTTCAGGTGTGGTTTCAAAACCGGCGAGCAAAATGGCGTAAAAAGGAAAACACAAAGAAAGGTCCGGGACGGCCGGCACATAACGCTCATCCGCAAACGTGTAGCGGAGAACCCATCGACCCAGAGGAAGTCAAACGTAAAGAGGAAGAACGCCAAGACCGTAAACGTCGAAAAATGGAAGAACGTATGAAACGTAACTTAGATAAACGTGGCAGTGAAAGTGGCGGCTCCTGCAAATCCTCATCATATGCCGGAAGTGACGTCGGGCTTACCGATGACGTCACTGAAATAGACGTTGTCGGTGAACGTGAAGAAAATCCGTATAATCTAACGTTACGCAAAGACAACGCCGATAAAACAGACGTAAATGCTGCGTTGTTAAAAAGTTCGTTCAGTATCGAAAGTTTATTGGAGGCCCCTAAAGTACCGCGTGGCCGGCGACCTAACTCTAAATACCCGCGCGTACAAGCGAGTAAATCTATGAACCCGTTGTCGTTTGGTATGGTACCTTTATACCCTGTAACTCAACCAGTCGGATTTATCGTGGAGCAAGTACCTAGCCCCGAAGAGCCATCTCCTCCTCCTTCGCCTCTTACACGCGCTTCTCACAAAGAAATTTCCTCCTCGTTTTTCGGTAATCACGACGATTTCGAACCGGAAATAGACTCGGAAGCGGCGTGTATCACGCACGCGCACGCGCACTTGCTAGATACGCCGGCACATGCGCACGTTTCGTTCCGGGAACCGCAGCATTCTGTCGAAGATGAAATCATTGACGAGCAATTAGTACCAAAAGACATGTCAATAAGTAAACAAAAATCTGACGATACCTCAAATGATAACAATGAACCAGATTGTACCAGAGATAGTGATTAGCAACATGAGAATCGTGTGTGTCTCTCGTAATCTTTAAAGCCCAACGTACAAATTTGTTTCGCCGAAACAGAAAACACGTTTTTCAGAAAACGTTTTTTGCTCGTGAAAAACGTTTTTCAGTTCGGCTTTTTGTGTTTTGCCTCCACCGCACACGGCATAACAAAAAACATCGAACACGTTTTTTCAAGAGGAAAAAACGTTTTTTCGGTGCCGTGTGCGTTGGGCTTAATGCTGCAGCTTGTATTGATTTATAGTTAATGGCTTCGTTGGAAGGAAAAAAAGGGAAAATAAAACTCTAAATAACCAGATAATTAGTTTGTTCCCTGCTTAAACAGGTAATTATAGGGGTCTTAACATATTGTCAAACTGTGATATACGATATAATGTCCATATAAGTGACCATTCCCTGAGATTCCACAATAGAAATATTATGTATCCCGGATGTAATAGTATCAGTTGTATATATTCTCATGATTTTTAGACGGAATTGAATTTGAGACTTGTTAATGTATCGATGATTATACTGAGACTGTCAAAAATGATGCTGTTCTCTGCCACATTCGTGAAATAGAGATTCAGGCAGGTTGATCGTATTCCTGTTTTAGGATTAGCCAGATTACAAACTCTCTAAAGCTGGCTTTCACGAGCGGTTTCCACGAGCGAGCATAATTTTCAGCCGCCGCGTTTTTGCCAGGTCGGGTCCAATTTTCCGGCGTTTTCACGAGCGGTTTCTCATGCAGCAGCTGGTAAAAAGCTGACTGGAATCCGCTCGTGAAAAGGATTAAGTACCGGCCTTCAATTTTAGGTTTAGTGATTAAGCAAGAGCTTGGGAGTAATCAGACAGGCTACTCCAAGATAAAAACCGCTGATAACTACTATAATTGACAAAACTATTCCTCACAATCACTATCATGATTAGATATCCCGTTGTAGTATAATCTCAAAACACCGTATTCAGCCCCTGCCGCATTTTCTAAGAATGTATAATACATACTCGTAATAATAGTTGTATGTTTAATCTTGGAGTGATCATTTGACAAATGATCATTTGATCATCGTCAGATGATTACTCCAAGAATTATTTGAAATATATTGAGTTCGAATAGATAGTGTATATCATATGATACGTTGTATGTATAATTGACATTTATTAATATATTGTAAATTATGTCTCGAAATGATCACTTGCCGGGGTCACATCTAGGCATCAATATGCCCTGGCAAGCGATGCCGTTTTCAGTTTGGTTTCATTTTTTCGCTGTGCAATTAATTTATATATGAAACGTTATGAATAAATTCAAATTATATCGAACACATTAGATCTATTTTTTTCATTATTTGAGATATGTGCAACGTGCTCGAGGAGTCGGGTTGCCAGATGGGAAGGTGGCGAAGTTCTCAAGTAAGACGGTTGATATTCGACACACCGGTCATTTTATGATACAATGATCTATTCCATCGCTTTAAGATTTTTAGATAGGGTTGTCCCTCTCTTTATTTGATTGGTAGATTTCTTTTGATTTGGTGTCCCTTACAAACCCACCACACCTACCGGAAGCGAAACATGGGGTTTGATTTTGAAACCGGAAATCGCGTACAGATATAGTTATGTGATCGGAGGCGAGGTCGAATGTAGAGGAATTTCTTGTTTGAATCGGAGTACATAATTGGAATTTCTGGGGCCGATTCATGCAAAAAAAATCTTACGAATTTAAATTTTAACACATACCCAAAAATGGGCATTGTAGCAGGACGCAGATGCACGTCGTGAGTTAAGGTTTTGCTCTTAAGTTTTAACTATTGCAAATGAACTAGTAATTCTTTTGACTTTTAAGCAAATTGCAAATCCATTAGATGACTGCCGCCTATAGATGGAATTATCATTAGTGGCCAACGATGATATTTTCTATAGTACCGGGGCCAGTTGCTCAAAAGCTGCTTAAAGATGACCGGCGGATGAATACCACAGTAACGATGAACCTTTAATTGAAAGCTGTGAAAACTGGTTAACTCTATCCATAAACTGTAAACAGCTTTCGAGCAACTGGCCCCCAGTATTCCGCCATATAACAATGGAACCGCTCAGCTTCACAAGGTAATCCTATGTAAATGAACTGGTCACGTGATCACACAAAACGATTTCATTCGTCGCTGCGACGATCGTTTCCATGACAAATCGGTAAGTATTGCGAGCCTGATTTTTGAATCGTGACGGGATTTGAGCTGCAATTTACACAAATAAATGAACACACATCACCGCTATCCGAGCGTATTAGGCGTTGCGACGGGTTTTTATTGGATATCTATTAATTTCATCAGGAAACTGCGTCGGGTGATTCGCGCCGCGGCTTTAGTGATTACGAATTTGAATTATTGAATATTTTTCAATAAAGCCCGACTTAGCGCCGAAATAAGGCGTTACAGCTTTCTACGCCGTGTTTATATCGGCTGTAATTATGGACGCGAATGCACCACCTGAGACCTCACCTCGTCAGAAACTCAGACTTGCATCTCGTGTAATAGAATTATCCGCCAGTAAATTAAAATGTTGACAGATGATTGGTGCAAAACAATTCGGACGTGACAACCGAGAAAGAAAAAGCAATGACCGAAAAATGAATTCCGGTAAAAGAGAAAACTGATTTACTCTCCGCGAATGAATATTGAATGTGGAGCTTTATGCGTCAATCAGGGGTACCGCAGTCGTATGTATGTATTCATATTGTTTATTCTGCCATGGATGTATAAACAAGAGCTTTATACGACCGTCATACTGTGAGACAGAATTTTCTAAAAGACCCTGCTACAATAATGTTTTTAGGCTATATATGGATCATTACTATGCATGATAAAAGGGGTACTACGTCATCAATATTGGAGTTCCGAAATGACAATTGCAATTGTGAATATTGGCGTTCATTTTTGTAATGCAATCTATATTTGATAATCTAGTTTTTATTTGATAGATTTTCATGTCTTTTTGATAATGAATTATTATCATTTATCAATTTTGATGTGCTCTATAATACGTCATCAATATTGGGTAGCCTGGTTAGACTGGTTACCGTCAATACAATTTAAATGGTGATATATTCGAATTTAAAATAACTTTATTGATCCTTGAAATTATAACATTCAATGTCGATAAGGTTAGGCAATGTATATGTTGCGAACCTCATTCGAACCCCAACGTTCGAATTCGTACCTTTTCGCCATCTACAAGCCGATAATTCGAGTCAGCCGTGACATTACAGATAGATAGAGTGAATTTTTATAGCCCCGCTATTCATTTGCAGGCAGATTCATACGCGCTCCAAATAGCCCCCGGGGGATACGGGAATGATTTCGGGTCCCCTAAACGCATCTAAAACCTCCTTCAGATGCAATCGGACTCATTTTCCGAAAAATCACTGATCAAATTGGTACTATAAATTTATTAGCGTCTTGGCGCATTGACAGTACAATTATTTACATGTCATCAACTCTCGTGACTGGGATATGCCCTCGAAGGATGAAAGCGAGGCAATAATGGCTGCGGTTCGTGCACCTGCCACAGACACCTCGATAACCGTGAACGTCTTGAGGCGAGACTAAGCACGACAATTATTATTATATAATGAGTATTTGGTATTGCTTGATTTTTATACATTGTATACGATAAGCGAGTTTTTCTTGCCTCGTCAGAAATATCAAAGAATAGTCCTAACAAGTCATTAGGCAGTTAACGTATACCAATAAAATAATCGTGGCCAGGGGACGCGGAACCTAATAGTATTAATAATCCCATTAGTCTTTCTAAATGTCCCTTTATTCATTCGATAAGCTGGCATATCCACAGGCCAGGCATAATGACGTCACCGTGTACCTTCACCGTCATTTGCATACTCTCAAAGTCACTTTGAAAACACGTCTAAAACCGTTTTTTCTCTGTATTCAAATCCCATTTTAGCGAAAGCTTGGGATGTGTATACATTCGTACAAGAACCAAAGAGATTTGACCTTGGTCGGTTAAATAAGGTTATTGGTATACGGTACGACATAAGATCCTAGCTAAACATCCGATGTACCTGTTATTATCATCAGTGCAATATAACACTAAGTAAATTTCTCCGAGAGCCTTAAGTCTGAAGGCGATAGAACGGACCGAAAACTGTCCAACTGAGACTGTGTGTAAGGCGTCAATATATCTGACCCCAGAGAGTAACTCAGATTTTATATGCCTCTACTAAAAGCTTTCATTACCTTATAACGGCACAGAAATGAAATAAACTCAACTCTCCGAAGACCAAAACAAACCAGAATATCGAAATTAAATACGACATTAAATGGTTTGATGGCCGCCATAATGATGTCCGAAAATCGATTGAATTCCAACCATTTACACGTAAGATAACCACGTTATTTTCAAATTAATAACGTGTTTATGGCCGGGGAAGCGGGCAGGTGTGAGAAGCCATTGTTCTTCTATTGTAGAATAAAAAGAGCTATCATTGATCATACGCTTGAGACGCGCGCTTGCTAAACTGCGCGTACCTCATCCCACAGATTCATGATAGAAAACAGAAAACTAACTTGTAACTTCAGCCTTGATTGACGCCTTCAAAAATAACATGTATTGCTTAATGTTGTCGACAATAAGTAATTTGTATATATATTATGAAATTGTATAATATTTAGGATGAATAAAGTTATGTTGAATTTGTATATATCGATAATTGAATTGAATTGACCAGGGCCAAATTCGGTTTTCGTATCTAGTCGACTGGTAGTCGGAACTAACAACCGAATGCGCTTAATTTCCGAACGATTTCCGGATTGATATTTCGACTCACTGACATTCGGTTTCACTCAGTTCGACTCTAGACGACTAACTCAGATGACCGAAGTTGGCCTTAGCGTAGCCCCGATATATTGATGACGTAGTGCACATCCTAGTGCAAAATTATCAAAATCAATCAAATATGAAATATGAGTTATGGAACATATCTAATTACAAAATAAACACCAAAATTCACAGTTGTAATATTAGTTATTTTCGAAACGCCTATATTGATGACGTAGTGCGCACATCGACTGACACAGAACCCGTTAAACAACGCATAATCAATGTATACAAACATTGTTGTAACGGTTTTGATGACGTCAAAAGAGTTTTAAAAAAGTCGAGGCATATCAGAATCAGTATCATAGCTTTTAAAAATATATCACATATCATAGCGTGTCCATGATGTAGCTCAAAGGTCTATGACATGTTTTAACATTTGCGTCTGATGAATTGCACTATCAGTGTGACGTTGGTTTCCATAGCCAGTGACTATTTTTAATTCAGGAAAAAATCTACACGAGAGTAGTGACGTTTCGACTCAACTCTGGGCCCTCGGGTTAAAGCCCTAATGCCGACTGAGCTCAAGGGCGGATCCGGGGGGTGTAGCAGGGAGACTGATTTTCTTAGGTGCCCTCAAAAGTTTTTGGAAATATTTATTTCATTTTTAAAGAAATATGAATTATTCCCTCATGACAGCCATCAAATAGCCTTGGAGAACACCAAAATTTCAAAAGATTACTTTTGTGTCCTTCGAGTACCCTGGTCCCCACCTTCCAAAAATGCTGGCTCCGAACTTGGAGCTAACAGTGTAAGACTTTATACACGAAACTGTAATCCAATATAATCCAAGATCAAACACGACAAGACAGCAATGGGTATGTTTACGCTTTGTTGAGTGACCTGTGGCCAGCTATGGCATTCTTGCATAATTTAGATTTGCTATCTACACGTGGCCCCGTTTTTCACATATTAATGATAATTGCTGTCATCAAAGTTTTAAAACTATCGGCGGTTAAACAAATGGATTTCATCAAACTGTCATATAACAAATCAACGACTTTCGGGAAATTCATCGCATCGCATCAATTTAAGTAGCAATTTCAAATATTGAAATAATAACGGCTGTAACGGTCTATCGGAGACGAGACTAGAGTGCTTGTAATAAATCAATACTGTCAGGTACCCGGATCCCATTGAGACTACAGCTAATTTGGTTCAGTGTTGCTGATACCATTTTCTGGCGTTAAATTTTTATTATATTTCAATTACTCTCGCCTGAGCTATCCCAGATCGTATTAAGCGTATCAGTGCCAGGGGACTGACGAGATTTCATAGTTTTAATTAAATTGTCGCTTGTTCGGTGATTTCGGCTGTTATCTAGAGCTCTGATCGCGATCTGATTGTTTTCCGGGGATATCACAGATAAACCGTTCAGTATTAATCTTGCCGCTGTCTTCGAATCAACGATTATCCGTTCGCGATGCGGGCAACTCTAGCGCTACGTATACGGTCGAATAATCATACCTAGGAAGGAGAGAAACGATCGATCAGCAGATGGCGCCATGGTAGGTAAAAACAAACACCAGGTGTCGCTCTAACTACGGAAGTGAACATCCCTCGGCTAGTATGTAAATAGTATGTAGTAAATAACGTTTGATATGTTGTAAAATACTTTCATTTCCTATTTTTGTAAATAATTGTATGAATTCTGTTTAAAGAAAAGTTTATATTTTCTGTTGTTTTGGAAATATTGTACAGTGTGTATACATATATTTCATAGTCTCCCTCCGTATGCCATGGAAATGGTTGGAGTGTAAATTAGTTCCTCCAGATTCTCGGATTCTCTGAATCTACGGTAGTCCGAGAATCTGGAGGACCTTCTTGTAACGAGAAGACACGTTTCATGGTTTGTTTCGGTGGGAGAACGTAGGCCCACAGTCAGACCTTGGAGTTGTGACAAGGCTGTAATTAACAACGTCATAAGTATACATACGTCTATATTCACCGCAGAATCATACGAGACAAAGAGGGAGTTAATTGACGCGCAGACATTTTTAACTGGCAGAATAATGGATCTAGAATTACAAAAGATAACACTCTAAATAACATAATGTTTTCGTTAAGAATATACCGGTTTTACTATTAAGCTCGTTTCAATCCGGGGATTAGCGATCGTAAACGTGACGACTAACAAAGGTTAATGAATCTATCAAACGGCAGAAGTGAACGGGTATGGGAGATTTTGTCGGTGTCATTCGGGTATTAGTAAAACCGTTACAATGTAATCCCAATAATTCCTAGTCCCATCTGCAAGCAAAGCTTTAAAACAACCTTTAAACCTTGATTTATTCAAGTGGTTTACTATCTGTCCGTCGTGCATACCTAATTATTTTGTTCCTTTTATGCCATCGTCCCCGGAGAGCGAGGAATAGATCGGAGTCACTGATGCGTAAAACGTTCTAGAAAATGACATTAATTTCTGTACGACGCGCAGCTTTAAGGAAGTCGCCTGCATGGATGTAGCCTCGTTATGGTAATCACTTCAGCGTCTGTTAACGATGTATCTGAAGCAGGTAAAATATATTCACCAGCTCCAGCAACATCCAACATCGAGTGATCTTAATGAATATCTCATCACGTCCTTACTAACAGCGACGCATTTACATTAGTAATCATATTTAAGAGGAAATCCTTCAGACAATGCAAAGATATATAGGCTACATATGTATAAAAATATGATGAGAAAAAGTAATCTGCTCCAGTTGGTTTTTTCCAAATCACCACTGGAACACTTTTCACTGAATTCGGATAGATTTTACTTAATTTCGCAGTGAGAATTATATTTTCTTTTAGATAAATTGAGATTCTAAAAATATTTCTGATTAGTAATCCGGAGTGGGTGGTGCAGGTCCTCTCCCGGACGGTTTTGAAAAATTGAAATAAGGACACGCAAACGGGGCTCGGGTGGGCTGGTGGGTAAGGCCGGGTAAAGCGGTCCACGTATCGTTTTAACATGCGGAGTTATCAGAACAACAGAAGGCAGCATTTTAACGAGGTCGACACCGTCGGTAATGGCTGGTATTATTCGGCGCGAATAATATCGTTATTTGTTTTCGCATAAAAATACATTTACACTGAACGATACTTTATTAACGTGATAGCCCTTGTATCGAGTCGGCATCGACACTAAGCACACTTGACTTTTATACCACTCCACTGTGATCTCGGTCTTGAAGAGTTCTAACAAACCTTCCAATAAGCCTTCCAACTATCCATACCTAATTAATATAATTAACCGGTTTGTTTACATTGATAATTAACAAGCGGACAATAATGTGTAATTATTTGGCTGCGGAAATAAGTTGATCAGAGAGTTAGGGAGGTAGAGGCAGTTGAAGAGATTACTGGGAGTAATTGGGGTTCTTATTTGGTGACAGTCTCATACGGTAATGTCGGCACTCGACTGTAATTGACTCTATCGACCAACGGTACAAGTGTTAATCACCAGACCGTATTTAATTTAAACCGGGAGTAAATGGTGGGATTTATTTTACGGATTCGGACGACGAATAGGACTTACAATTGACAGTTGACATCGAGGAATTGTCTAAGTCAATTATGAAGGAATAAAAAGTAATTATCGCTCGAATCGGAGAAACGTTTCTAACTGACAGTCGGCTCCTGTAGATGCAGTTAGTTCGCGGGGTTTACGGATCTTTTTCCGACTATTTGAATGACAGAGATCTTGAACTTTCACCCGGTTGGAGATTCTACTTCGATGACTTTTGCAATGGAAGAGATGATACTTGAGTCACCACCAGAAGGAGGAATCGATAGAAAACCAATTCGAACGACCAATGCGCGTAACACTGGAAATGTCCGAGAATTACTACCCTTGGCACGCGAAAAGGTGCGTTCTAGGGTCAATATTGATTGACTTTCGAAAACATATTTCAAATGGATATGCATGAATAATGAATGATCAGTACTCATTGTTTTTCGGATTAGAGTATGGTCTGTAACTTAGTTTTGATTTCGTCCTGATGAAGGCATCACGGGTCAACCGAAACATGTTAACAATGATATTTTGTATACACGTAAAATAAAACAAAAAAGGATCTAAAATGTTCACCGCGACGTTTTGTTTTCTATTGACCCTAAAGACTTTGTAATCACCGGAATATAATTCACAGGGCTCGTAGTTGAAGTTTTGAGATGGACTTTAGATCATCCAGTATCCCAGGTACAATATATTTAAAAAGATTTCACGGATATCCTTTGGATATTCTATGAGTTATAGCCGATTAGAATCGAAGTATCTGGATATGAGGGGAAACTGGATGATCTAAGCCTTTCACCCCCAACTACGAGCCCCCGTTGATTGATTAGCATTGGAATCTAATAATGAGAAAACTAATTGATTGTTCTGATGAGTCTCAGATTTAGACTAATAAAATTGATAAACGTTCGAGTTTTTTTCTAAATCAGCCTTCGAGTAATCCGCAATCCACGTGATATATTGAATAATTACCTGACTGGCACGGCTGCTAACGGGCGTGCGTGAATTATTTCCGCTAGAATTTTCTCGGGAATTTCTAATGTTGAATTAATACAGTTTAATTGTGTTTAGATCTCGCTGAGATCCACAACCTCCCACTGGGGATTTGCTAAGATCGGTCAACATCATTTCGCTTCACTGAACAATTATTGCGCCATTATTTCCGCGTAAAGCGATCGCCACATGCTCAATAAAACGCCACGTGTCGACACGTGCGCCCCCTGGATCATTCAACTTACACCCACCGTGTTATTATGCCATCCTCCAGAGCGCGTGCATTCGAACCTAGTCGGATCACCTTAAATCAGTTGACGGATTTCTGACACGTCTTTAGAGTAATAATCATCAAGGTACTCCAAGGATATTACGCATAAGAATCATACCATGAATGATGTTCCTTAGTAATGTCCCGCCGCCTGTGGTTATGATTACTCCAGCATTGAGCATGAGATAGCACAATTTCATTAAATCAATCAAATATTGGTGTTTTTATGCGGCTTCTATTATCATATTGCTAAGGAGATTCTCACACATAAGTGGTTTAAGTGGGGCACCAGTACGGTCGTGTCAGCATTGTTTTTTTTTACAGTAACTGGTAACAAAACCTACTGATAGTAATTTCTAATGTAAATCGTACCCTGAAGGTGCACTTTCTTTAATTTACTCAAGAAATAATGACACTACCTAATTATAGTGTCACTATCTGTGACGTATGTCACTGGAGCACCATCTGTTCTTCATTTGCTTGAAGTAGAAATCAATTTTCCGAATCTATTGAGGTCGAAGTCTATATATCCGAATCGTAGCAGTAGATGTATAAACGACCTTTGATTCTCCGACACAAAAAAACCAATCTAGTAAAATCCGATAGCGAAGAGGCGAAATAGTTTCTAAGTGGCAGCTTGGACATCGTATTTGATGAGACGAGTAATTGATACGAAAAGGCGACGTTTCTCATCCGAAGTCAAAATGTCACAAAAGAAGATTGGGGTTACTCTGATGTGAAGGCTTTCACTCAGTAAAGGGTAGTAATTGGTAAAGTAGATGTAACTAAGGTAGGGTAATAAAACAAGTAAAAGTGATGAATTTGCCAGTTAATGGCTGACACAATCACAACCAGTGACGTCACGACTAATGGATTTCAGTATTTTCCCCAGTGTCTGCGCTGTAACTAACTAGAGATTCGGTCATCCCATTTTTCTTGCTTAATTTGACACTTTGGTTCGGAAGATCACAAGGGTTGACTACCCACGAGGTATTTGCATAGAAATTGTTTTCTATGGGTGAGCCTCGTGGTTGATGTGCCGGGAATATTACCTGGAATGAAAGACCGACAGCAAAACTAAACCAATCCTCGCCCAAACACTGATGGACACAAACATCTAAAGAATATCTATTTCCTACTTCAAAGTCAATCAGCATTGATTGCTGCCCGACTGTCGAGTCAATTTACTGATGACGGAATGCTACGGAAATTACCGAAGACTGGGGATTTCCATTATCCGGGTAATTATTCAAGTAGCAGACGAGAAAGTTGCCGTATCGATATAAAAAGAAATAACTTGTCAACAGACGCTGAAATCGGGGATTCTTTGATTGTTTTCTGATGATGATGATGGTGATGATTCGGTATCATATGCGGCGACAATTTTGCGCTTCGCGGGTCTCTGCCGTTCGCTCAGTTCTTTCATGTCGACGGAAAATTGATAGAAAATGGTAACAAGTTTTCAAAGACACAAGTTGTAGTAACGCTTTGAATATTTAATCTAAGACTCGCAAACATGACCTGAAAATCTGATCGTTTCAAATGAACTACCGGGCCAAAATCCCTTCATCTTCTTTTCTCTCCGGAATTATTTGCGACGGTGTTTCCTTGATTTAGATTCATTCAATTCGATTCGAGTCTGTTTTGCTATTTCTACAAAGAAAGATTCAATTATTGCGCCGTTTGAGTGTGTTTTACAAAGTTTGTTCTCGAGATTTTCGACACAAAGATGGCGACCTTTTCATTTCGACGAGTCAAACAACTCGCTCAGATAAGATCTAATGCCGGTTTGATGCTCATAAAACACGAGTTGGTTAACAGTTTGCGTGGATGTTTTTTTTATTTAATTACAAGTCTCATCAATTGACGACGTTTCGAGATAAAATCTCGATCGTCGCGAATAAAAGACCGCCATTGTTGTCTGGGAGACGTTGATCACTAGGTGGCGTGGTAAGCGGGCGTCAGTGGAACCCGACGCAATTGACTGCGAGTCGCGATACCCGGTAATTATGTTACATCTGATATAAAATGGCAGGAATTTATTGTAACGATGAAATCTGTTGGATTTTTTCGACTGCATCGCCGCAGGGGATGAATAAATATCATATCGAAACGTTATAAGAAAATGTCGTTGCTTCTTATTATTTCATCTGGAAATACAACAAAGCAGAAGTAACTCGAACATCTACGAAGCCGTGAAGTCAACAGCTCGATTTTCGTCACATTAAAACCACATTGATTGAGAGGATATTACCAGTAGAAAAGGTAATCATTGTCAATATGATTACAGAATCCTGTTTGCATCAATCAATTCGACTTGGATCGAAGTCGTGAGTATCACACGTTAGTTCACACAACCGTGGACTAACTCGCTATGAAGGCCCAAAGTGAACTTGAAGTTTTTGAAAAATAAGATTCTGTTTGTTTGTTTTTTTTTTCTTAAATTCTATGTTTTGAAGTCCTAAAACTTGCGAATGCTTAAATATTCACTTTTACGTCTAGACGTACATTAAGTACATTCCATCTATATCATTTTAAAAGAAAGTACCGCAAGTCAGTTTTACATATTTCAGAAGTAAATAAACCGAGATTAAGCAAGTCTTTTTAGGTTGTTCTCCCTAAAAGACGCACACTTACTCGCGATGCCGGGGCAGTCGGCTCATCTTCCCGGTGGTGACATCGATGCGACAGCTGCGATGGGCGTGGCTACGGTTCATTATCGCTGTCCAATGGGAGGAATAGATGAGTTATAGATGACATATCGCTTCAGGCTATACTCAACTTTACAATAAACTCAATCCTATTCTCGCAATGTACGTATCATCGAAAAAATTAACTATAAAAACATCCCAAGATTTAATTATTCGCTTCGTATAACAGTTACTATTCACATCTAATTTACTGGAAAAATTGAATTCAATCAAGTTAGTTTTATTGCTTCCTAATTTAGTATTAACGCGAGTTTAATAAAGTAGCGTATTTGACTTGGCTGGCTGCTGCTATCTTGAAGTGTATCACTTTGGTAATACGAAACAGCATTCGATGGTTCGTTAGACCTTGGAGCAATTATTTGAAATTATTACTCCAAGGTTAGACCTTGCACGGTAGTCATCTATCTACGTACAAGTCCAGCTTGAATCCAGACTTGGCACAACCATGGACGTATAAACTATGATAGTTTATACGTCCATGGTTATGGCATAACCAAGTATGTAGGCAGGTGTCTGATCGATATCGCGACTCGCGCTTGATAGAGATTTCTAAGAATCGCTCTCGGTTTTGATACATCCCCCAAACTGAACATGTTTGAGTCCAGAAGGCAAGGGTGTTAGTATGAAATCCAGTAATCATTTGATTGATATTTAACTAACAATTTTACGTCCAATATGACCCCGTCGTGCAGGTTCTATTAGTCAAACAACTACTCTAAACCCGTCCCTTTGTGGTAAATTTGGATTGGCAAATCTATCTTAATTTGATCAGTGAAATAAGCGGGTGTTGAATAAATTACGGACGGTTCACACCGAGTGTAATATTGAATTAATCTGTTCTAAAATGACTTGACTATTAATTTCCATTTTATAACCGAGAACAGATAAGTGAGATCCGTCATCGACCGTTGTACTGACATTTTGTGCCAACATGAATAACATGGGCTGTTTCTGTGTTAATTGTGTCCGGATTATTGAGTATTCGCGGAGTTAAAAGATGGATCAAACGCTAATAAATACCGAACTAGCTGCGTTATTGCCAGGATCAACTATGGACTAATTCCCGGTCCATAATGTACGATTGATGAGACTGGTTGCCGGCATCATCTACCAACCCTATTACGCCGGATAGCGCGCGAGAATAGCATTATCTTATCCTTGTCCATAACTCATTGTGATAAGTGATAAGATCTGGGAGACAGCTGACGTAGATTTGCGGTGGTACTAAGTACCGCGATATCTCGCGATATGTAGATAATTAACGGATATTCTGGTATTATGCGGTAATGTGAAGTAAATCCTTATTGAGCCCGACTAACAAGGTTTACACGCACTCCTAATTTTCATATTTCATATTTCCAATTACAATATTTGATCTCCTAACAGCCAAGATAATTACATCAGTTTAAACGAATACATTAAGAACGCGGTGATTTGTCACAAGAGCGCCACATTGTCTTCGTGTACGGTACCACACACAATTCTCTCGATGAGCCGCTGTGGTTGAGTTCTTTTCATTTTTCATTTTTCCTTCTTGCTCCTTTCCGACGCAGGCAAATCGTGAACCGTAGTTCTTTTAAATGTTATCTCTTTTTATCTCTTATATGTAATAAGGCTTTTAAACCAGAGTACAAGCAAGTGTGTCGATGCAATCGTCAACCACGCCAACGATTGAGGTGAAAGACCCATGGGAGCAACATAGCCACTATAGGTCTTTGCCTGACGCAAAGAAACTCGATGATGACCAAAAATAGATAACAAAAACAAAAAACGCAACTTTTCACTTTTCAGCGTGACCTAAGCTAGGCCTATAGATGAATAGGAATTTTGTTAGAAAGAAAACGACACCAAAACCCTTGATTCGGACCAATAATAAATTCAAAAAGCCCAACGTATATAAAAAATTTAAAAGATTAAAAACGCATTTTATTTATCAAGAATTAAAATCAAAATACACGACGTTTCAAACTCTCACTAGAGATCATCGTCAGGTCCACTGATTCAGGGTCATTGCGAACCAAAGTCAGGATGGCTCCATTGCCAACCTTATCAGATTGCGCGCCCGCCTAGAATGTTTCTTCATGTGCTATACCAATTTGGGAGTCTTGTTTTTGTGTGCCCCACCAGATTCTGTTAAGATCGTTTCGAAACTCGATTTCCAAGGAATACGGTTAGTTCTACAGTTTTAATATTGTCGATATTCGGTTTCTACTGTTTAAGTAGCTCCTATTCAATAGTTATGAATTAATGATTCCGCAAATAAAGAATAAGTTTTATTGTTTTCAATTTGTTTCTACTGAAAACCATGAAATATTCACCGTAAGCAAACAAGTCGATATGTTTTAATAGGTAAAGAGAACAACTCATTCACATCGCGATAATTAAATATAACGTTAGTTCCGCAGTTTGAAATTATTGATTAGATTTTAGTGTATGATATATGGTATACCTTGCATTCTTTGTAAGCATCATAGGGAAGGGGCAATGGAATAAGAGTTTAGGAATGTCTTCACCCCATCATAGCCATGAGATATCATAGCACATTTATAAGGTTAAATCATGGACTCGTTTTAGAGTCCATGGTCAAATGGATACCGGTAATTGTTTCTCCTCTAGGCTACTGCTGGGTTAAAAGTCGACCCGCCTACCCTTACATTACTTCTTTTTTTAAATCATGATCAGACTAGCCATAACAGACCCTAAAGCTGCAGAAACGAACTGATTACAAATCTTATTGCAGTTTACAAAAGTGACTCAGCCGATTAGGAGAAGAAGGTATCATTCTTTCGACGCGAAAACGTGTTGTATACTGGTCTATGTATTGTGATAACACGCCTTAGACGAGTACATCTTGATTTGACCGAAATTCCTTAAATGAATTATTTCACATTGTATTAACCTCCTGATACTTGGACTTGCCTATTTTCCTACTGAGGCATGCCGAGTAATATAGATCGCTGTTACTTGCATCAGGAGCTGCCCTTATAGATGGCGAATAGGATTACACTCCAACCATTTCTATGGTACATGGAGGGAGACTTATATAAAGTATACAATATTTACAATTAACAGCAAATATAAACTTGCCTTTAAAAAATATAACAAGTATATACGTGACAAACACTCACACGCCGCCGTGTATATTGTGGAACAAAGTTAGTTCACATATTTATCGTTGATATAGTTAATGGCAGCACTCGACGTTTATACAGTAGTTGATGATATTCTCACCATATAAGTGTGAGCATCGGTGGTTCAGTGGTAGAATTCTCGCCTGCCACGCGGGGGGCCCGGGTTCGATTCCCGGCCGATGCATGCTGTTTTATGATTTATGCATTCATATACTTGTTTAACCATGTTAAGGACTGTTAACCTTGTTATATTTTGATATATTTGTAGACAATATCATTTCTTCCCTCAGCATAGCATGGAAATGGTATAGGAGAGTAATAAATCATCTTATCTGAGCAAGTGTTTAATTAGACGTCAATATACAGAGACTGCTCTGATTGTGATAAGTTGAATTATGCGAAGAGTTTCATTTTATATTTCCCCTATTTCAGTGTGTAATGTTTCTGTTAATTACTTAGTGTCAATTGAACTACCCTGGTACTATGTACGTACAGTATTTATTATAATCCTCTATGTACAGCAATCATTTGGCTAGAGTTTGAACTTCTATTTCATTCTATACTATCCTGTTCTTCCGAAAACCATCACTTGTATTTGAAAGAATTTCTATCAGGTGTGATTTTGAAAATGACCTATTGGAACTAACCTTTCAAATCGCACCTCAAGATCTTGCATTATTTTGTAAGTCTTTAAAAATGATATTTATATACTTAATAATTGGTCTCGATTATCATTTGTACCCCTATGTACATATCTGTCATTGCTTTGTATCACTTTTCTTCGTTGATTTAACGAAGTCGATTTTTTCTAATAATTTTGTGTTGTTTCTCGAACACCGTAACGGGTTTGAGCGTTGGTAAATGAAACAAAATCATTCAATAAATACTGGGGTATATTCTTTTGCAGGAATCTAAATTGTATTGATGTCTCCGTAAAGCTTTGTTAAGTCTGGTGAAATAAAAGTTTTTTCTCATCTTACGCAGTGAAATTCTGTTCATTTTCGATGTCATTGGAGCTGGATTACTTGGCTCCCAAATCTATCAAACAAGTAATCAAACTAAAAAGACGACTTTCTCAGTGTAAGGAACAGCCAATTCCATTAAAACGCCATCCCTTTATAATACCACTGCTCGCAAAGGCCAACATTCTTCAGAGAACAAATTTGCCCAATCCAACTCATTCTTTTTCGTTGACATAAGGACTTAATATCAACCAGATTTTCATATAATCATCACCTATATCAAACGCAAGTTAGAAGCTTCATCAGGTAGATTACAGTACTACAGTAGACAGACTTCAATCAGGTCTTTAGGAACCGTAAAAATGTGTCCGACTTGAGTGATATCCGAGCTGGATGTCATGTATTTCATAAAATCACAAAAATTATTTAGCGGTTAACAGAGTTGATC
Organism: Tubulanus polymorphus; assembly: GCF_964204645.1. NCBI lineage: Eukaryota > Metazoa > Nemertea > Palaeonemertea > Tubulaniformes > Tubulanidae > Tubulanus > Tubulanus polymorphus. Next base: position 8,625,724 of record NC_134028.1, on the reverse strand, counting down.
GGATCCGACTCGGGCGGAGTCTACTGCATCTACCTCTTCATTTTACTGATTCAACACCAAGTTAATACGGCTCCTCTATAAATGGTCCTTATCAATTACAGTTGGGAATCTACTGTAACATACACGAGACAAAATAAACTACCTCAAAAAATCATCGAGACAACCATCCAGTTATTATGAAGGAATTTTTATTTCATTTCTTGATACAGCAACTAATGGTTGCGCACGGTTTGTATAATTATCGATGGCCTACACGATAAAGCTCAAAAATAAAACTGAAGACTGACAGAGAATATTTAGACGCAGCTAATTCTCATACACAAAAGGGATTCGTTTGAATAATCAGTGCCGTCGAACACCGATAGATGGAGCATTCATCGACGCTAATCATACGAACGAAACCCGATTGAACGCAGTTGTGGAAATGAAAATCGAAAAATTGGCGTTTTGAAAGTTTTTGTATAAAAATAGGGAACCGATTAATTCGCACGTTTTTAAAACAAACCACCGCAGATAGAAGTTTTTAAACGGAGGTAAAAAATTCTAATATCTAAACGATACATTTTTCCATCCGTATCATCAGCCCGTTTTTTTATGATTTAAGGTGGTTTGTAATCGATATTACCGAATTAGGGGGATGGAGTCGTCTCTCGGAGAGCGATAGAGAGAGAGAGGAGGGGTTCGTACAAGGTATCTATTCTATTAGCACACATTAGAGCTTGGTATTCACACAAAAATATACAGACGTTAGATAATAATTAATAATAATAATAATTATAATAATAGTAATTGTAATATTCATATAATTCATCATCCAGTACACTACAAGCGACGTGTAGATAATGTCGATGGCTTCATCTCGATATATCAAAGAGACCAGTCGTAATCTCGAAATGACATATCAACAACGTAGTCACATAATAAGAGATACTATAATTGGCCACTAGGAAGATATATAAAATCAATAGTAGTAAATATCGTTAGCTATTCATCAATTATCATAATCAAGTAACTAAATTAATTAGTAAATAATAGTAATAATTAGACCGGACTTCCGTAGGACTGCAACCATAGCAGTTTCAACAGTTCGCTACGTAAACTACCGTGTGAGAAACGCGGCCTAGCTATTTTCAAGCGAATAACACGACGATAACTCGTTCCGCTTTTCGGTAGTCTCGCGGACGATCACGAATAACAACGTTACAACAACGCGATAAAAGCCTATCGACAGCCTAATGGAAGACTACCTCGATCCAGCCAGGTTTTTTTTTTTCCCATCCGCGTACGTACTACTACAGGATTCGCCGGATCCGTATCGAACCGAAAAATAAACGGGAAAAAAAAAAAATTCGTCGCCACCGTCGCGCCGCGAAAATTCGTAACCGGTCGCGGCGGCGGCAAATCAATTACGGAAAATGCGCCGTTCTCTAGCAGAATAAGGGGTTTATATTTCTTGAAAGATCAGCAGAGCCCCCGGCGGATTGTCGAAAAGAGAGATAGGTATTAACGGTGTACACGAGATCGAGCGCTGGTCCCTCGTCGCGCGATGTGTTCATTCGACGACGACGACGTCCCCCCAGAATTTTTTCCCCCCGAAACACCTATCCCCAACACGACGGTTCCAGATTTCAAATATAAAGATCTAGGGCTAATACTTATACGCATCTAGTATACATTCATTCGTTTTTGATTCTGCGTATCGCATCATTCTCGATTATTGCGACAACATACGACCGGTTCTAACAGATTACGTCCCGGCAGCATGCATTAATTAAGGTGACGATTTATCAAGTATTCTGGAATATATCACAATTCATATACATACACATATTTATATATCTATATAAATATATATACATATATATCTATATACATACATATATATGTAATATACGTATATATTATATCAACAAGGTAAGCGGCTATTGTCATGGTAACGATCATTCGTCGTTTTCTTTGTTGTCGTCGTCGTTGGAGCCGTCGTCGGCGATGTCCACTTTCAGTCCGGCGCTCCCTCTTCCGCTGCTCATGTATGACCTGCTTACTCTCCTGCAACAATACGAAACGACAATATGTTCATTGCTATATTCGAAGTTAGTTATGTTTAATGAATTACGTATTCTCCCTTGACATTTCCCTTGACATTTTTTTCAGATGTCATTATTAGCCAATCAGATATCCCGTTTTATTTGAGCCCGGGTTTTCCCATTTATAGTTCTTCCATGAAATTTACTTCAGCGAGTATACAACGAGTAATCTGATTGGCGCCGCAAAGATGCGCATGTACCTGCACACCTGGTCTAGTGTGGCAGGGGTTCGTGCCGTGGCTGAGTGTAGCCATCAGGTTCGAAGCAAAGGGAGGATGCCTTGACAGGGATTCGAACCTGATGGCATCGGAGACTTCGCCACAGCCAAACAGTCGAACCTCGTTAATACAATTCTGTTTAAGACGAAGCCCGTTTATTGCGATGATTTCCAGCATGTCCCGGCTGAGATATTTTACATCAATCCAGATTTGGATGATACAAAAGTCAATATTCCTTTAGCCCACAAGATTAGTATCAACGAGGTTCCGCTGTACCTGAAATCCGATTGTGTGTTTGTGTAATAATCGAATCAAACCCTGACATAACCATTATTTTTCTTGGTTTTAAAACCGGTAAGCGGGTTGAATTACGATACAGTCGACCTAACCTAACTCATACGAGGCCAACTTGGGACAAAAACCTAAAATCATATTCTGACTTCGTACATGCGTTTCGTGATTCTAAACGCGGACTTTAGCTTAACTCGGACCAATTTTTCCGATCCCAATTTGTCTGAGTTTGGTGAGGTTGACTGAAGAATTGTACCTATGACGAGGATGGGTCCAAGCCGTAGATCGATAACTGCATGAAATGGATTCATGGATTCTCTATGGGTACCATGGATTCTTTTTTCTTTCATATTCTACAATCTATAAATCTCCTGAAGTCTTCCTTATATTTCGTAACTAATAATGCAAAAATAGCAATTCCAATAACCTAAAATTTGCAAATTCCCTGTTTACCATTTCCCTGTTTTACCTGACTGCTTTGCTGCATTATCTTTAATACGCCTAGAGGTAGCTTTTGATTACAGTAGGATATCACCGACTGAACCGTAACACCCCCTAGGACAAGCTTAACCCTCCCGCACAAGATTTTTTTCGAGTAGGCTAGATTCACGGCAAAATCCGAGAAAATGGTATTCTGGCAATGGGAAGCGACGGCATAAATATACGTATGATTGTCAAAAGATGCAATCTAGGGAAAATAACCAATCAGGTTACTAACCATCCTCCATCGGCAGTGTTTCAATCGTGATGGCACCGAGACTGCCACGGGCCGAAACCTGATTAGCCTGAGTGCGCATGTACATGTGCAACTTTGTTGATGTCATTATTGGCCAATTAGAAATCTCATTTTACTTCATAGCCCGGGTCACTCCATTTATGGTTATCCGTTGACCTCAAAAATTATACAACGGACAATCTGATCGGTGCCTCGAATGTTTGCGCGGCTAACCTGAGCATGTACCCACGCACTCGTGCTAATCAGACTAAGTGCCGTAGCCGAGTATCGCGAGATGCCATCAGATTCGAATCCCTGCCCAAGGAGGATGAAAAACTATTGACGAAGCCGAGCTAACTTCACTCAGTAGAAAACTGACGCTTTCTCAAAATGTATGCGTTTACACATGAAAAATCCAAGAAATAAAAGCCAGTCACTACCGGTATTTGTCAAACACGAATCTGGCGTAAGCATAGGTTCCTCTGAATGAACAGATAAAAAAAACCAATACAAATAATTCTCAGAGGTCATCATGCTGCGTGGGAGTTAGGCTAACATATACGTAGGTAGACAACATATTTCTAGGTACCCTGTATTTGTGCTGTTTGAAGGTGGTCAGAGGAGGTTAGATTACAGAAAGAGAGTGAGTCAAACTTACTGCTGTAGTGAATACCTGTAGTTAGCAATGGATATAAATATAAAACAGTACACATTAAACTAACATGCCGCTCAACATTTTCGAGCATCCGGGCAGCCGTTTTCACGAGAAAATCTCGTCAACTATTAAAGCAATATGATTATTTCGTGCAGTGAAGGAACGAGTGAAGGATAAGCATTGTTCAAAACACAGGGTCAAACATTCATCATGCATGCTTCATCTCGAGGCTTTGCTAACCCCCCTCGCCGCAATCTGCTGTCTGGACTCATCCTTTGAGTAATATTCAATACTTCATCTGATCACCATTCTTTTTTCGATCTTCACCTACGTACGTTCAGGACTTCACCTCTGACATTTACATCAGTCATTTTATCACCAAAAGTTCTTAATTCATCATCGAGACTATTTGAAATGATGAATGTCCAAAGGGGTCATTTCAGGCTGCAGATTGACCTAGATTGATTCAAATTGGACCAGGACAGTGACTGGATGAGTTATAACTAATACACTGCGCATTTCACAATTCTCACAAACTGCATTAAGCCAAAACACTTTCTGAAGTCAAGAAATATTCAATTATATTTCATAATCTACGGATTCAATTTTAGAAGAGTTTTCATACAATACTGGATTAGCCATGTCATAGATACAAAATGCGGACAATCATTGATTACGAAGCATGCATGCAATTAGTGAATTAGCCAGACGTACCTATAGGTGGCGTGTCTAGTCGTTTAACCCTGTGAGTACAAAACAACAAGATCTGCACTCTCCCGACAAAAATACTTAAGTGTGTTAGTAAAAATATTAACAGGTTTTGTTTGTAACATGCTGACAGTGATAGAGGCAAATGTTTCTTCTGAACATGTGCAAACCTGAGGGCAGGTTGCGTCAAAATTAGTAAGTTCACTCCAGCGGATTGATGTACATCAACCTGAACTAGGAAATGTGGAGGATAAGAACAGACACAACAGCGACAAGACAAATCCGCACACGGGGAAAGGAAACCAATGACGTTCACTATTGGACTACAGTCAATGAAGTTTTCATAATTTCGTCAAGTCCTATAATTGAGTCAGAATTCAAATCTGCATTCATTGTTTTTTTTTTCTCACAATAGACGATCTCCTATATCAAGTATGGGGCCGGCACGTAAAAAATGAATCAGTGACTTCCAAACACCAAGTTAATTATGTGATCAGTGTTTCATCGAGTTTATGCAATGTGCTACCTTTACCGAACAGGGGGGAGGGGGCGTTAAACATGAGACTTACCCTCCTCCGGTCCTCAATTTAGTTTTCAACTGTCCGACCTCTCTCGTCAACGTCTCGTTCTGTTCGACGTGTTCGTCGACCTCTCTTTGTAGTTTACGTTTCGACGCGATTAACCTCGTCACCTCTTCTTCCGCCTCGTCGACTTGACGCTTCAGCGCTTTCACTCGGTTATTCATCTTCTCGATCTGAAAATGTACGAAATACACCGATATATCACGACCCCGGTTTAGCAGGGTGGCCACTTTCCGCCAATTTACAAATTCCCTGATATTTCCAAGTTATAACATATAATTACCCGAGTAAATTTAAGGAATTGTTAAAATGTAACAATTTTTTATGAATCATGTATTGATTGTATGAAACACTTGGTCAATTACAATCCTAATTCCCCCAGTTTTCCAGCGTTCTTTGCAAATTTTTTTACGTTCCCAGAGTTTTCCCTGATTATTTTCTAGATTTTTCTGATTCCCCAAGTCTTCCAGGTTTTCCAGGTCAGTGGGCACCTAGTTTAAACAAACTATTCAATTGCCAGGGCAGCCATCTGTTATCGTGATTTCGAGATAATTAAGTAAAGGATTTTTGCTGAAAACTTCCAAACACAACCCATTTTTTCAATGAAAGCTGCTGGCACTTTTATGATCTACCGGCAAGTGATTATATTCATAACTTTTCATATGGATGGTTTTAAGATATATAGTACGACAGTGATACGCTTGTACGGTAAACGCCTATACCAAGTAGAGTCCTAGGTTCAATGTGCAAGATTGGCTCAATATTCTGGAACATATATACACAAGGTGAAGGCGAGGTCTACAGGATGAATTATGATTGGTATTTACCTGATCTTTGTACTGATCTGCGTGGCTTCTCTCTTCTTCAGCTTGCATCATATATTCTTTAACTTTCTTCTCCAGACGTCGGTTGGTTTTGGCCAATTGCGATCGATCCCTGTGAATAATTAGAGGTATTTAACATAAAATATCCCTTCCATTTCCAGAAAAAAAGATTACATGAGTAACAGACATGAACCTCCGCTATTTCTAGTCTACAAAATATTTCATCATTTTACAGATTAGTCCTGGACACCTCAATCAGGTTTTCTGTATACAGTATATTCCACTAAGTTGGTTCTGTTCAACTCAGATAACCAACCATTCAACATGAAATATATGTTCAAATGTCATAGTATCCCTCCATACAAAATCATTAACCATCTAACTCCTATAACGTCAAGTCAGAGAAATTTCTATGGTCCAAAAAGTTTCACTTCTAGTTTAACTGTCATACATAGAATACCTACGTACAACAACCACAGCCCATGATTTAATATACAATAAGACACTGCATTTCTTTGACATTTGCAGAGTTGCCACTTATGTGAAGCTAAAAATCCGGAAAAAAAAAAATTTTTGAAATTAGAACGTCAGGAGATGCGTTCTGGCGCAATACGAGTTATAGGCCTCACTTTCATTACCGCCTATAGATCATTTTTTCAAATAACGATTGGTTCCGTCAAATACACCTCATATATAAACCAGAGCCAAAAACAAACGAAGCGTCAGTCGATTTCGATCGTCGCATCATCTTGGTTTAATCGTGTACTGCGGGGTTGTTGCCACAACGTGGCAGCACAATACGGCTTTTTCGAACCCTCTACGGAGCCGTCACGTTTTGATGTTTAGGGTAGAATCCCGAATTGATTTTATTATTTTCGCGATGTTTTCGTTTGTGGTTATTTGACTTCTCCCGAAAATCCGGAAATGAAATTGGATTTTTTTTTAAATCCGGAATTCCGGAGAAATCCGGAGAAGTGGCAACTCTGCATTTGGAAATATCGCTTTGCGAAGACTACGGTGAATCGAAAAATCTGTGAGGTACACAGGGTCTACTTTTCCAGCAAGTATAAAATAATACAACGTGGTTGCCATTTTCTGCCCATTCACGTATCCCCTGAGTTTTCCATGTGGTCAGACAAAATTCCAAGTGAATCAGTTTTCTAGGCTTTCCGGGACAGTGGCCAAACTTACTTCGCTTCGGCGTCGAGTTGTTCCTCCAAGTTCGCGATTTTACTCTCCAACGAAGCGATCGTCGCCTTCGATCTCGTACGCAGTTGCGTTTCCATCTCCTGCAGTTTCACCTTCAGTTCTTTGTTCTGTCGGTCGAGCATCATCCTAGTGTTCTCCAGTTTCAGCGACGTCGATCTTTCCGACGCCAGCTCCGTCGACAACTGCTCGATTTGCAGAACGTTCTTTCGCGTTTTGTCCATCAACAATTCCGAATTCGTCTGCTCCTCGTCGAGTTCTTCTTCGAGTTGTTGAATTCGCGCTTCCAAACGACGTTTTTCATCCATTAAACCAGATCTGAAAATTATAGACCATCAATCAGTTTGATTCGTCTTCTCTGGAGCAGTTTAAGACTCATCTAAAGACACTTCTATTGAATATTTACAAAAAGAAGTGCATCTGAACTGTTTTTATAGGATATCTGCGCTATATAAGACTTATTCATTATTATCATTATCATTATTTATCAGTTGCAACTGTGAGACTACCTACACGAGCAGGGAAACTGCCATGTTTCATACTACTACAAGCTGAGAAAATACTCTAATTTCTATCGTTTCAAGGGGAAATGCCACATTTTGCATATAAATGAAAGAAAGCATTGCATTTTGTATTTTTTCATATCTATACGAGACAAAATGCCGCCTTTTGCATCCGAATGAAAGAACGCATCGCTTTCCGTTATGATATTTTGTCACATTTTGTATCAAGAAGATAAAATGCCGCATTTTGCTTCTATGTGTATGAAAGAGTACGTTGCATTTTGTATAAAGAGAAAATGTGGCTAAGCGAAATTAAATGCAACATTTCGTAAATGAATCATAGTACTATTTTCATGATTTCAAAGAGGACCGTTTGAACTCACTTGCTAGAATTACTGCTGTTGATTTCTTCCTGTAATTCATCCCGTTCCGATTCAACGGCGCGGCGCGCTCGTTCCGAATTCGCCAAATCTTCCTGCAACTGGAAATTTTCCGCTTCCATTCCCTTCAGTTTCTTTTCGGCATCTTTCGCGACCTGGGCCATCGCGTCTCGGGATGACAGAGCCTCTTCGAAGTCGTGTTGATAATCTTTCATTTGTTGCTGCAAAGGTAAATGAATTATTTCACGATTCTATTCATCCTGAATTACAACTGACTTCCAAATAGCTAGAAGTTTTGTTCAAGTCCACCAGGAGCCACCCTTTGATATTCCGAATGATTTTCAGAATTGTGTGTGTCAAATTTCGAGACAACTAAACTGATGGTACTGTAACTTTCTTGTTACAAAAAACTGTTTTTAACAATCTACAAATTTACTCTGAACAATATACATACAACAAACTGACCAAGTCCCAAACTGTTCGACTTGAAATAAAGCTGAATCACAACAAATTCAGACGAATGCCTCAAACGAGCATTTTGATAAATATCCACGAATCATACCTGCAATTTCTTCAGCTGTTTCAGCGCGTCATCTTTCAGTTTATTGGACATCTCGAGTTGTCCTTCCATGTCTTTGAAATCGACCTCGAGCTTTTTCTTGGCACTGACCGCACTCGAACGTTGTCTGCGCTCTTCCTCCAGTTCTTCCTCCAATTCTCTCAACTACAAAATCGATCAATAAATTCTTATTGTGAATATCATACACACGCATCATTTTCTTAGGTCTGAAAGGGCTTCATACCATTTTTCTTCAAATAATTCAGTTTGAAAAATTATGAGTCAGACAACTCAACCCATTTGTTGAGCTAGACCCGAACAGTTAAAATCTAAAGAGTGCTGTATTTTTGGTTCAAAGCGTATTCAATCAATAAATTGATAGTGGTATAATCACTACTAGATTTATTCAAACAAAGCTGATAAATTCTATCATTCTATCATTAGACCCAACCACCTAGTATTGCCAGATGTAGTACTTTTTACCACATGCATCGCAATTTAGCAAAAAATAGTAACAACTAGGAATCTGTCAGATTATTAGAGTATCTTTGATAGAAATGCCAGACATTTCTGTTAGATCGGAACTATGAATCCCCTGCATCAATTAAACAAAACTTTTGACAGTGGTTCACTCCATGATGATTCCACAGAATAACCTCATACATGTAGAGTACTCATTAAAAATAGGATAGGATGATAATAACAGTGTAGGTTAAGTTTTATTTACCGGGTTACTACCACAGTTTATAATTTGCCTCACTAAAAATGCAACTTTACCGTTTTAAGGAGTGATTTTCGCTTGTCTTCGGCTTCTTGCTCTTTAGCCTGTATGTCGCGGTCGTATTGAGTTTTAATCGCCTGCATGTTCACTTCTAGACGAAGTTTGGCATCTTCAGTGCCTTGTAACTCGTCTTCCAACTCTTCTAACTGCGCCCTTTGCTCCTCAACCTACAGTACGTAGATAATTTACGACAATTTGAATAAAGACCGTTTACCACCAACGTGATTTTTTTATCGCCGAAGCCAAAAGAACAAGTCCACCCCGAGTCAACCTTCCATGTCCCCCAGACCAGACTACCCGATATCTCAAATAGTAGCAGTTTCACCAAAAATGACAGTAGTTTGACATCAAAGATAGTAGTTCATTTGAAAATGAAATAGAAATTATTCTGATTTTGAGAGCATTTTGATATTTCTGGGAATAGTCGAGTCCTTAAAGAGTAGAAACTACAATCTACTAGATAGCAACTACTAGATATCAAAATTCTGTGTAACTGACCTGACTTTCCAATGCTCGCTTAGCTTTTTCCAGTTCGTGGACATTTTTACCGACGTCGTCTTTGGAGGCCATCAGATCTTCTAACTCGCGCGCTTGAGTCGTTCTCAATCTGTCGCTCTCCATCAATCGTTCCTGTAACTCTTCTAATTCCCGGTTCAGCGTCAGAATTTTCGTTTCTTTCTCACGTGCCTCTTGTTCGGCGGAATCGCGTTCGATAGCAAGCCTGAAATAATCACCGTTTCGTATACAGACGATCAATTATAGGGGATTAGTATAAGCTATCTTGACAGGGACTTTTCCTAAATTTCAGGCCCATCGCACCATCCAAAGGCACCCATCAGTAAATATCAAATACGTTATATTATCATTGCAGAGAATGAAATCTTTTGTGAGATCCTATGGAATCACTGATGCTCATCCATTACTCTTTGCCCTAATCAGTTACTCTTTGCCTCCGCCCCTTCCTTCCGTTTCATCTGTCATTTATATCAATAAATGACCTTTTATCAATCAACTACATCCCATCGTTCATTTTGCTTCAAACAGAGCTAATTGTTTTCAATTTCTCACAGAGCGGGGATCTGATAGATTATGGTGTTTAATCTGGATTTCTTCCAACGATCTATCCAGATCAAGCGATTCAACTACGGTACCTTTCGGAGATAGCCTTCTCCTCGGCGATCGCCTGGTCAAACTTCTTCTGTCGTTTTTCCAACTGCGAAATGTTATTTCTCTGCGTATCGAGAGCCAGCGTTAGATCTTCGACTTCCGTCTGCAGGCGTTTTCGAGATCGCTCTAGTTTGTCGTTTTGACTCTGGAGTCCTTCGTTACGCTGGACATGACCGTCGAGATCGCGCAGCACTTTCTTCTTGCTGTCTTCCAACGTGTCGATCACCTGAAGATCCTCGTCGCTTTTCTTCTTCATATCAGCAACCTGTGAACGACGGAAAAGGAAATACATAAAAGCACAACTCGAAGGATCATACGTGAGTTCAGTTTTCTGCTCTCTACTGTCCCTGTTATGGGGAAAGGCGGGAGATATAGCAGGACACTATATGTATGAACCACGGACTGGTAATCCATGAACATCTCTTTTGGATTAAGTTTTCCGCACTATAACAGCAGGATATCCAAAATCAACCCTAACATAATCAAATGAAGACGATCTATATTTTTGTCAATGACACTCGCTGAATAATCGGTTTGTGTGCACATAGAGCAATGACGATGTTCAACGCATCAATTTCTTCATTGCCTAGCTTAATATGACACTCAACAGTATTTATTGCTTTTGTATTTCATTGCTTTTGTTTTCAGGTTTTAATTGATGACGTCAAAAAAGTTTCGGATAATCAGTTGACTACAAACGAACGAACAAACCTGTTGAGTCAGTTGCAGAACTTGCTTCTCGAAACTACGTTTCGCCTCTTCCTCTTCCTCCAACTGCTCGTGTAAATTTTCCACCTCTCCCTCGAGTTGACGACATTTCGTTTGCGACGATAACTTTGACCTTGTCTCCTCGGCTAACGCTTCCTATAAATCAATAAAACAACACGTTAGCTAAAATAAATAATGGCACTCGGGCATGAAACGGTTCCAGACTGGCTGGCATTGTGAACAAAATCGGCTTCGTTCCATATGCTCATTGGCATGCCGCAAGCGTGTCATCAAGCCAGCAGCGGCCCTATTAAGTTTAGAAGATTTTTTTCAGTTTAGAAGAGTTTTACGTCCCAACCGCAAGTAACAAGTGTAAACTTAGCGGGTCTTAGAGATGGCCAGGGCCAATTTATAGGTTGTTATGGCTCACGACCTGAGTAAGTTAGCTGAGCATAGTACGTGTATGTGTCTGGGCAGCCAATGCCAGACGTGGTTTCAAACTAGGGACCGCTTGGTTCCCAGTCCTCCACTCATTCAACTGAGCTAAAAAGTGGCATAAATTACCTGCGCCTCGCTGAGCGACGATTCGACGGTGGCGACGCGTTTACTGAGTAGAGAGGCTTTAGAATCGGCTTCCTCGAACGCCTGACCTGTCTGGTCTAGCTCCGATTGCAGTTTATTATAGCGGTCGACCGTTTCGCTGTGCGCGCGTTCGATTTCGCCGAGTTTCATCGCGTAATCCTGAGCTTGTTGCTCCAATTGTTTGCGTTTGCGGTCGATTTCGCTACGCGTCGACGTCAACTGTTTTATCTCGTGAGCCATGTCGACGTTCTCCGCTTCCAGGTTCTGTTTCGATTTCTCCAAACTCGCCTTGGCCTGAAATAGAAAACGATCGTCGCAAATTCATAACGATACGTCCTTTATACACAACCCTGTGGTGGAATTTAAGGAGCATCTCAAAAGGATAACATACAGCGCTTTAAACCAAGGTATAATTGACAATAAACGAAAGTTTACTGCTTTTTATTCAATTTCTAAGCAAGGCCAAGGGCACGAAACTTTCAGAACGGTAGCACGTGCCTCCGGCTTTAGAGTCTGAATCCGCGCCTGAATTTTCCAAGAACTTTTTTGAATTTTTTCCAGGGTGGGAAACTGAGAAAGGGTTAATCAATTAATGCGGCTCCGTAAGCCAACAAGGATGGTTTTAATGTAGCTAGTGAGGATCCGCCAGCTTTGCGTCTTCTGGTTTATGATATCAATTGAATTTGATCAAACTTTCCTCTAATACACTTATACAGTTGTGAATGTAAATTTCGTAAATTTTCAACGATGCTTCCTATCAGACTTGACACGTACCTTTCGGACAGTATCGAGCTGTTCGTTGACCTGTTCGAGCTGTTGAGCGTGTTTGTGGCGCGTCTCTTGCATGGACTGTTCGTGCGCTTTTGCTTCGTCTTCTATAGACCGTTTCAATTCGGTAACTTCTGTTTCGCGTTTGGCCCTGACCTCCTGTATCGATGCCGTTGTATCCAACGAGTCTTCTAACTCTGTTTTCAAAGCTTCCAGCTCCTAATAAACAGAAATTTAAATTGGTCAGATCTTTAGCTCAGCGACCCCCTAAATTAATAATAAATGATTACTAAATCTTTACCCATCCATCAATGAGAAAATCATTGCACAAATTTTAGCTACAATCAGGGCTACTTTCTATCAGCTTAATCGGTGAAAAAAAAACATAAAATCTTTTCAGGAATTTTTTGTGGAAATATAAAAGAATACGTTCAGATTAATCAGTTATCTAGCGTAAAACCTTCAGAAAACCTTTAGTTGGCAGGAGAAGTTGTTCCTCACTGGAAGGGTCGAGATCCTTACCTCATTAAGATCACGTTTCTGTTTTTCGGCTTTATTTCGCGAGGCTCGTTCAGCGTCGAGATCTTCCTGAATTTCCTGAACTTGGGATTCTAGTTCGCGTACTTGTTTCTGAGCGACCGTTCGGCCGGCGATTTCTTCGTCGCATCTAAAAAAATATCGATATCACGTTCGTGATCCCCAGGTGATCTGATAAAGGCATCTCATTTTATAAAAACTTTGCATGGAAAACAGTTTCACTTTGAACTTCAAGTTTAGATTTATTATGTAACAATTAGTTGGTAAGTTGTTTTTGAAGATGACATTTTTGTGCCATAAGCATTACATAGGCAGTAAAGGGTTCAACCATAAACAAGGACTTGATGGTGGACTTTTGTCTCCTTGGAAGTCCGTTGAAAATACAAGAAATAGACAGTTTCACAGGTCATTTTTCCCCGATGCTCTTTGTGCCGGGGCTAAACGTACTTGGTTAATGCTTGTTGAAGTTCCTCTTCACGTTTCATTAAAGTTGCTTGTAGTTCATCGCACTGAAGTTTTTTCTCAGCTAGCTGCTCTCTAACATCGTTCAGTTCCGTTTCTAGTTTACGCCGGATTTTCTCCAGTTCAGCGCGAGCCTGTGAAAAAGGAAAAAATTACGACCTCAGATATTTTCAGCTTTGCGCTAAAACTTACTCAATCCTGATCACAAGGGATTTTGACTGTTTCATGAAACATCGGAATTGAAATTGCATTCTATACTTGGACTGTAAACAGATTTTGAGAATAAAATGTGATTAGAAGATAGATTAAGTAAAGAATAGATGAAACTAAAAACATATTCTGCAAATTTTCTTCTAATTTCTCATCTTCTTAAGCACAAACTAGCGGATAAACCTAGCAAGCAGGGGCCTAAGAGTACAGAACATTTAAAATAGCATGCTAGGTTGCACATTTTGCTCTCTCAAACATAGAATTGGGATAGATGACTCCTGGGGGAGTAAACAAGGTAGTTTCTTCACTGATTCTATCATTGTGGATATTAGCAAATAGCACTCAATACTTTTAGGAATTATCGTCAATATGCTCTAATGCCTACCTGTTGCTCTTTTTTCAGTTTCTCTTCCAAATCAGCGATGATTGCTTCGTATTTAGACTTCGATTTTGTGAGCTGCTTTACACGATCTTCCTCCTGGGCTAAATGATTCACCATTTCTGTCACTTTTTCTTCCAATGTCTTTTTCTCTCTCACCAACTAAACAAACAGAAATTCAGTTGAATTTATCCATTCCATATTATGTATTAAAAACGGAGACTTAAAAACTCCTTAAGACTGCATGTACTATGTATTATTTCATGGATTTCGAAATTTTTCTGGACCCTAGTTCAAAGGTTGTTGGCTAAAATTTGATTTCAGAGTAAAATGACTGACCCAAGTTCCACAGAAGTTGGTTCAGTTTGACTATCGAGTTAAGAATAATGAATTCATTTTGAATCAACTACAATTGAACACAGAGTAAGGTAAGGTAGAATTAAATCAAAATTAAAATGTACTCGTTCAACCAACAGTTTCATAGTACAGGACCCAGTTCTGCAGTTATCGAATAAGTTTGAGTGTACAGTCAAAATATCTTCATTTTCAGTGTTTTGAATTATGAGTCAAAAGACTCAAATATTAGATTTAAAAGTAAGTTCATTTTCAACATTTCAATTCTCTAGTCACCAACAACTGTACAGCATAAATCGTACTAAAGTTCAACAGGTGAAAAAATATACCTTTGCATTGCTATCACTACTAGAAGCGACATCCTCTTCAAGTTTTTTCAGCTTCGATTCGATGGCCACTTTCTCCAACTGCAGCTTCTGCCTCGACTGTTCTTCTTCTTCCAACCTTGTTAACAAATAGTCATATTCATCATATGAAACCTGATGTCGCAATGTTTTCTTATACATAACTACACTATTTCATAAATCGCACGCGCAATAATATTTCTAAGTATCGAACTGACCAACATTAAGATCCAGTTGCACTAAGTGACACATGCCTAGTTATTTTCTCGTATTCCAATGCGAAACCATTGAAATCGACAAATTAGGGATATTCGATCGTGTTAAAACACCGAAAAATCTCTTAACTCAAGTAGGCTTCTAAACGTAAACGTAGCAATATGACATACCTGTGTTCATACTGATCATTGTTTCTCTTTCACAAACACCCATAATAATCAAATAATCAACTTTATATTATTATTGATATTGAACTATTTGACTTCTATATATATGGAATACACTAACGAATTGGCCATCAAACCAGGCCGACGTATTGGCAAATATACACAGCCCAATATAACTTCGAATAAAAGGCTTTCTACACGTCACAGTCATTTGAGGTAAAATATCAGGGATGTGGATATTTCAGGCTGTTAGACTCATACATAGATATATCAGCTGCTGATATCTATGTTAATATATCATAATTCTACGCAAATGATATATATTTCCAATTTGTTGTTACATGTATTTGGCTACCAGTTGGCCATCTTGGATTATATCAAAACCAAAATGTCAGGGTGATTGCGCATGATTTGATAACTAAGAGGCGTATTCTAAGGAATCAATGATGATCTTATCAAATCCCCAGGAAATTTGATATCAATGATTGTATGTGATCATATTGAGTGATTACAAAATCGCCAGTTACGCAACACGCATATCAAGTTATCATTCCATTCAATTACCAAGCCAAAACAATAAGGCTTCTTAGTTGTGCAGTATTTATCAATCATCTGCATAAATTCTCGTTATACCAAGTTCAATGAGGAAACATGAGGTATAGATTTTCTAGCATTTCGGATAAGAATACAAGCAAATAAATTTCAGGATTCTAGAAGCGACTTACTGTTCTTCTAAATCTTGAACTGTAGTCTGCAGTTTTTTCTTCTCTTGCATAATGGCGGTACTTTTCTCGTCCTCTTCTTCCATTCGAACCGTCATATCTTGTATGATATCTTCCAATTCAGCTTTTCTCACTTGAAGTCTGTTTCGTGTCTGAAATGGCGAACATTCGACCCTCTAGATCATTCAAGACGACTTGTTTTTTACATATTACTAATTCTCGAATTAGTTTTTAGTAATAACTTGAGGTCATGAGCATCATATTTCATGTGCTTTTAATGTTGAGACTTTTCTTTTCATTCATGAAATGACTAATGGGGATATTTCCATTCTGATTTAGACCCTCAGGAAGAGTTTTACACCATGGCACACGGCCGTTTTTCATACAGTGTTTCATGAAAAACCTAGAGTTCAATTATTACCCCACCGATTAGAAACTAACCTCTTCAGCTTCAGTGCATAATTCAATTTCAGCCTGCAACTGTTCGCTTAGTGTCATCTTTTCATCGACGAGTGCCGTATTGCGCTGTTCGGCCGCCTTACATTGTTCTTGCACTTTCTCGAATTGATCTCTGTATTTCTTCAGCTCTTCCTCTTTGTCACGAAGATCGTCCTCTTGTCTAGTCACCGCTAGCAGCGGTTTCACCTTCGTGAAAAGACGCCACCATTGCCAGTTACGTAGTTTCAGGTAAGCGCTGCAGTTACGCTGAATAACTCGAACAGCGGACAATTGCTGTATACGTTTCTTGTAATTCCTGAAAATCAAACGACAAAATAATCAAGCTTTGCTTTAGAAAGTAGAAAGTCCGTCAACGTCTACTGTGTCTCTATAGACCCTACCATCTACGTACATAAATAAAAAGTTTTCAACTTAATCAAATCTGGAAATCGAAATTCATATATAGTGGGCAAATCTGATTGGATCATTGCAGATTTTTGTGCGGTAATGCAGGCACAAATAGCTGCACATTCGGTCTACTATGGCAAGGTTTCATACTACAGCAGGGCCGCAATATTTTCAGGTTTAAGGGAGGGAATGAGGGAGGAAATGGAGAAACATTTACCTTCTTCCTATAGCACCTCGTGCACGTGCTTGGAACTGCACAATGATATCCGTAAGTTTCAAATCACGTTCTTCCTCGAGATGAGCGAGAACACCAGCTCTGAAGAATACTTTACTTTGGCCAATACGATACAAATTCTGATCCAATTCAAGTGCAAGAATCTAGAACAAAATAGGCAGGAGTAAAATCAAAATACTATAGGCAACCACATGGTATTTCTGAGGTTTCCTAGGATTGCCTAATGCTACTATGGCAATTGAGGATTCCACTGGTGCCGAGGATTCACTAAACCCAATGCACACAACGCAGGGAACCACGGACACAGAGTAAAGAAACATGTTTCTGAGCATTTCCCTGTGTCGAGTGCGTTTACGAGAAACAAGAAACATTGTTTCGGGAACAATGTTTCCGAAATTAAACGCTTATATTTGTTTCCGTAATTCCTAGCGTCGTGTGCATCAGGCTTTAAGGAACACTAGCCCATGCGTGGTAGGATATCGATGCCTTTTCAGATTCAAAGAAATCTCGGTAGTCGACTGTGGCGGTAGTCAATGTCTGACTTAGTTCTAGATTCAACTAAAATCTATGCATATTTCCATCAAATTTACTGATGAAATAAATTGTGTCAATTAATATGAGCCCAGAAGATCGATCTTAGTTCCATTTCTCACGACTTATCACGATTTTCTTACCATTTGCTCGCACGCCTTCTTGCCGTCCATGAAACCGTTCGGAATAACGCCGGGAACGAGAATTTCGTAACGCTGTTTGAATTCCTGGAACACAATTCGATTCGGGAATCCTTGACGACAGATTCGAATTCCTTCCAGAACACCGTTACAGCGCAACTGATCCAGCACTAAATGGGCTTCAATTTTACCAGCCTACAATAACACGAATAACAACTCATAGCAAATAAAGAATTTCCCAACAGCTCAGGGAAAAGGAATACTCAACTACAGACTTTCATTCTATATTCGAGCCCACTTTTACCAGGTTTATTAAGCTGGATTTCTGTATATACATGTAAGTCATATCAAATATTTTGGATCATTTTCTATATTTGTAATGTCAAATTTCTTCCCACTCTGTCAGGTTTTTACTACGTGCCACAAAAAACCATATTCCTAAAAGCTTCGGCTTAAATGGGCTTTACTGTACAACTAGATTCTATATGCCCGCCAAATTCAAGACCGGTATTCCGTCATAACTCAAGTGCTAAATTTAAGCGTCAACAAAAATGAATGAGCTCCTAACTGTTATCTACATGGCCATCTACGTGGTCAAGCTGCAGTTTTCTGAATCAGGCACAACTAAGGAAACTTTTCAGGACATTGATCCAAATTCAATATAATGAAAGGGGCATAGGTAATTAGAGGAATAGCCCCTCAAAATGAGGGATGGTTCTAGACTGGTGATCCTATCTAGAACCATCCCTCACTGGTTAAGATAGGCGAGATATTCTGTCCTCCTTATGGCCCTATTATGATGTTTGTAACTCGTTCAATTTATAACAAGGGTATATAAGGTACGTATCGTGAGCGAAATGTTACCTTTTTCTCATGATTTGGAATGATACATCGAACAAAGTTCGGGTTTGTATGATGGAGAGTGGTCATAAGACGCGAGAGTTGTTCTTTGTACAGTTGACTGACGGTTCGAAACATTCCTTTACGCGTTTTACGAGCGCTGCCGAACGGACTGTCGCTGCCTTCTGTCGCCGACATTCCTATTATATTCTCGGCTACAAGAGGAAAACATTTAATATTTTAATGCATACCCAAGATACGAGTTAAATGATGATGCAATTAACCAGAAACAAAGTCTCCAAGATGGACATTCACACACCAAAATAAAACCCACACAGACCCACCCTACAATGTCTTTTACCGCATTTGGGCCAGTTGCTCAAAATTTGGTTAACTCAGCGTTTTCAATAAGAGCCAGGTCCCAGGTCCCAGACCCGTCTGTCGTTTCTAAAGGACCGCCTGTTTTTTCAAACCAGCTTTCCTTTCAGGGACTGTGACATATTATGGGACCCTACTGTTTTTCAAAGGGACCTGGCTTGTTAATTTCTTATTGAAAACACTGGTCTAGTGGATAGTTGACATAGTGACAATTAAAACTTCATCATTACTATGGTATTCATCCGCCGGTTATCTATAAATAACTTTTGAGCAACTGACCCCCTGATTCAAATATATTCGGACATTTGATTCATGCTATCAGTTTGAAGAAATTTGACAGACTTTCACCTGCCCCAAGTGATTTTCTAACCGTTCAACTTTACATCATAGCACCGGAGTACATCCAAGTTTCACTTACTGTCTTTCCAGATGTGACTTATGAAACTGTCCGATGAATTCTGCATTAAACCAACGATTTGTTCGTTCAATGGATCCATGTTCTTCAACAACCACATAGCAGAAGAATAATCCACCTGAAAGCAGATACGAGTGAAAAAATTTTGAAAACAACCGGTGATGATAATTTGTTCGGTCGAGGCATGGGATGGGTTTGGTTCGGTCAGGGCAGCTTTCTTAAGTAAAGTCATCCTTGATAAAGCTGGTTCTTATGGCATGCATAGAATTTTTTTTCAAGGGATCTTCTAATTTTTAGAGCTCAGTTTTTTACTTAAGTGGCTTGTCATATGACATATCTTCATTCAAGTTTGCCAGCGCTCTATCATGAATGCTTTTTAAAATGGTTACGTGCAATGGCCCCCTTATCAACCAACATACAATTTACTTTTAAGCTGGAAATAAAATTTGTTAAGATCAAATCGAAGGAATCTTGCATTTTCTTTTGCAGCAGCAGCAGCAGCAGCAGCAGCAGCATAGATGACTGAGAAAAAATTACAATTCTTGGAACTAAAATTTGTATTTCCGATTTCCCAGATTTTTACGGCGAAAAAATCCAACGCGTTCTACTGCTAGAACGCCAAGAAAAAAGATGGCGGATTTTGCCGGTGGCTAAATTCAATACTGCAGAGCCGGGTCGTATAGAAAAACCATTGGCGATCAATCCAAAATTAGAAAATATTGGCAAAAACCATAGGAAAGGGTACAGTACTCGACGGAAATATTATTGGTAACGCTAGAAAGTACTGCCACAAGGGCTTTTCCCCTCGAGCCAAAACCGTACGTACCACACCGGCATAATGTTGCAACAGAAATCCTTCCTCGGATCGGAAGTCAGCTTTCTGGAATTTTGGATGCATGTAATGTTCTTTCACTAATTTCTCTACGAAAGTTTTATCGGTCGCCTTCGGGAACCAGCATTCTTCGTCCAACAATGCCATTATACCCATCGGCTAAAAAAAAATACAACAAACACATCACGAGAATGGGGCATGTTTACGTTAAACGAGTATCCACCGGGTACACTAGTCGTTACTCAGTTATCCACATTGAGTTCCATCTATATTCCAGTGGCGTAAACCTTCGATGATCATCAGAACTGGATCCCTCATAACTATATCATGTCATTAATCGGTATTAATTATCTACTACAGAGCAGCCTAGAAGTTACTTAACTCACAACGCATCGGGCGTTCGTCGGAGATTATTGCGTCTTTCTTTTCCATATTCGATAAAACGAATTAGAAACGCGTATCAAATTGGTTACTACCACGGTTCAAATTCAATGAGTTTAGCGCGCATGCGTCCAACACACATACGAATCAATAACAGCACCCTTCTTTTTGAGTGCAACTTCTGGTATTTGAATAAAATACATGCAGTAACATTATTAACGCTAAAGGCCCGTTCTAAGTTGTTGCACTCATACGCATGCTGCGAAATACGTCTTGCCAGTGATATTAGGCCAGTAACTTTGAAACGCATATTCGTCACAAGTGTCTAACATTTTTGGAACTAAACAAAAACAAATTACAGAACTTGATTTGAACGATGTAAAATTAAACGCAAACAAAGACTAAGTTTCTTCTAGACTGTACCGTATTATATGTACTGTACATGTATTATGGTCTAAAAAAAATTAAAAAGTTTTCTTATTTACGCTTTTAACTCACCTTCTCAATAAGGTCGATAGTTGGCTGTAAATCCAACCCGAAATCGATAAACGTCCAGTCTATTCCTTCGCTTCTGTATTCTTCTTGTTCGAGAATGAACATCGTGTGATTGAACAACTGCTGCAGTTTCTCATTAGTGTAGTTTATACACAACTGCTCAAACGAATTCAACTGAAATAAATTTGAAATTTTGTCGAGAAACGTCGGCCGGAATTGTTTGAGGATCGAGTGCGTACATCTCGGAAGTATCTACGTTAACCCATTAGCACTCGTGAATTATTTCACTATGTCATGTCTAATACCTCTCAGAAAATTTAGGGGAAAATCCACATTTATCACAATACAGAATAGCTTATTTCCAGTTGATTTTCATGTACTACGTAAGTAGTTTATTTTGTTGTAAACACAAGGCTTTCATATGATATGAGATGCGATGAGGTGGGCCCCCAAAATCATGACCTTCTGCCATCCAACATTCATTCCGACTTACTAAGACAGAAGGCAGTGAACACTCAGATCTGTCATATATCTATCATGTTCATACTCAAAATACTCAATAATTTCAAGTAGGAAGATGTTGATTTCTGGACAGAATTATGAGGTCTAGGGCGTCTAGTTTATCTTCAGCGAGGTTGTCTCCACAGATGAATCTCCATCGCTCTACGATCTGTGGTACAACAGACGCTATGGTTCTCGGTGAAAGTCTATCCTTAGTTGATAAATGGGTTCGTTTCCCATTGCAACAGATTCAGGCGGCTCGAGCAGTGATAGGCACGGCAGATGTGGGCGGCTTGAGGGCTAATAGGTTATGATACAGGTTTCCTAAAGAGATATCAGCCTATTTGAGATTATTCTACCTGGAATATCTCGAAACCAGCGATATCGAGAATACCGATGAACGATGCTCCCTGACGCTTGGTGCGGTCCAGCGATTTGTTGATTCTCGCAACGATCCATTTAAACAACCTTTCATACAGCGCTTTTGTTATCGCTTCTAAAGCGAATTCAGCCTGAAAAATAATATAATTAAAGATTGGTTCAGCAGTTTTTTCCAGCAAAATTTCGCACAATACTGTGTTTCATTATCGTTATTGTTGATCCACATAACTCAAAATTTCTATTGGGCAGCTGAATTGAACGAACATTGCAAGATGTGAAGTGGAGCAGTCCCAATTTTTTTATTCATTCAATGGGGTACCGGCACTAATATTGTGGTATGAGAGGATTCCTCGACGATCAGCCGGGTTGGCTAGTGTTTACTCAGCAACCGTGCTTCAATTTCATCTTCATTTCACGGTTTAATTCGCATTTCAACTTTTCTAATTAGTAATCTAATTTTCAGCGAAATCTATACCCATTCACTGAGCAAGAAAGTGAATCCTGAATCCAGTAACATCTAGTTT
The DNA here is from genome assembly GCF_964204645.1 of Tubulanus polymorphus. NCBI lineage: Eukaryota > Metazoa > Nemertea > Palaeonemertea > Tubulaniformes > Tubulanidae > Tubulanus > Tubulanus polymorphus. The sequence goes on along the minus strand of NC_134028.1, from coordinate 8,603,101 downwards.
GACAATCTTCAGATTTGGCAGCGTGAAATTCCAGTTGGAATTTCATCGAAAATGAACTCATTTTCACTACGAACAACTTGGTGTATTAATGCGCCATTTGGTGAATGCCGGTACCTCAATGCAATGCAACTATGCATATGGATAGGATAAGTTGCAATTAGTTGATTATAGCAGTATATAGTAGTTCAAGTCGCGATGATGTGACTAGGGTGGCGCTAGCATTGTTGTTACTGTATAGTTGTTACCTGTTGTTTGGTTTGAGCTTTGTGAACGTATTCTCGCCCGACTTTAACTTTAGGTCTGAGGAACGCGCGAGTCATGTCGGTGACATTAATACCCAGTAAATGAGCAGCTTTTTGAGCCTCTACAACGATGAAATAAATCAAAAGAATAAATACTTATCAAGCGTCTTGCCCTAAGTTCTAACCACTAGCCCTCACCACTCCAATAATATAAAAGGACTGATAAACTAAAATAACCCTTCTATTAGTAGCCAAATTTGAAGAGTACAACTGTATTTATATGGGCCTTAACAGCAAGCAAATTGCAGTCATTACTTAATAAATTCCATTCAACTAGCCATGAAGTGTGACAAGTTCAAAATGCTATATGAAGAGAAACTGCTTTTAAAAACCAGATTTTTGAGAAAAAGTAGATAGGACTCACCGGTATTATCCGGTAATGTAGCCTGATCGTTGTGCCGTTCGGATTTAAATACCATGTTACCAAATTGTAATACAGCAGAAATAACTCGGATAACAGCTAAAAACGAGATATAAAACATCCAAATATTCACCAACAATTAAGCATCAATCGTTTTAACCATGAAAATCCACTTTTTTCATGCCCAGATACCCGATGTATCCAGAGATTCAGGCATTCAGTCAAACATTTAGAAATGCGCGTGTTATCTTAAATCAGATCTATGGAACTATAGCACAGTCTTGGCCAAGTCCGAAACAGATGAAGATCGGTGTTCAGTTGTTAGATTGGCAAAACAACCCCGAAACAGTCTTAGATCGGTATGAAATCGAAGACTTGCCATTCAACCGGCGCCACGGCTCAAATCAAAACATCAAACCATTAGATTACTTACAAGATTGTTCTTCCGGTGAGAATCCGACGACTTCCATCGCTTCCAACGTCGTTTTGAACATCTCCGACTCGACGACATCGGGAATAAGCAGGTTTCCATTGCTCATAAAACGGTAGTCTTTCACATCACTCAATAGAAACTCTCCTGTCAATCAGATCAAAACAAATGATTAAATACGCGAGCGAGGTATCAGAGAACTGGTCGAGTTATCCCAGCAACGATTATTCTAAAACCAACGGTTATTCGAAAGACTGGTCCTTGAGTTATAGAAATATAAACCAACCCGCCAAAAAATCTTCTTAACCTGAAAATACTTCTGAGATCACCAACTTAGAAGAGGTATCTTTTTGTGAATGAAGCATACCCAAAATTTCAAGATTATGCTGAACCTAAGGGTACCTACAGTAGGAACAGTTCATCCATGTTCAGAAATTATATATCCATGTTCAGAAATTGTATCTAACAGAAAGTTTGAAGTATCTGGAGGATTTCTTTCTGGAATTAAGCCGGGACTTTCAGCAAGATTTCCAGTGCGAGATGCAGGGGATAGAATTGCGGAGGATTTCTGGCATGAGACATAGGGGATAGCGATATTATGTAGAAATTCTTATGGCATATCTGTATGTAAAAATGTGTAATGTCTAACTGGACTGGTACAGTTCTGTTGGAAGCATACTCGGTTTTTTACCTACCCACCCAAAAAATAATTTTTCTGGATATGGAACCTAAAGAACCTAAAGAAGATAATGTGAAATCAAGAGAAATAGGGAATTTCAAAGACGATGTGCTACCGACACATAAGAAATCTACAGTTACCAAAATGTTGAGAAAGGGAGTATTGCGTTAGAACGTGGACTAGAGTCCATGATTAGAACATGGAATCCTTTTATCATCCTTCAACTGCCGAGCAATAAACAGGAGAGGCCAGAGAAGAAAATTCAACCGAGTAACTCTGCCACCGTCAGGATTTAAACCGACAAATGCTGGATTGACAAGACCGGCGACAGATGGCTCACGACCCAGCTACTACGCCACTCTCGGATTCATGTAATCCTGAATTGTACGTGAATTATTTCATTCGTATATCACTTGATACTTATATCAACTGGATATTGTGCGGTGCGTTATGCGATACACACTGAAGTCTGTGTCAATTGCATTCAGATGTTAAAAGTCAGCGAAGAGTATTATTACGATACCTGCTACAGCCGTTTTTAGGATAACGATAAAAACGAGTTTTTAAGCGATAATCAATAATTGTAATGTTTGCTATAGAGGCAGACGCGCTCCCGAGATAGATAGATCCGAGCCACCTGTTTGTAGTAGAATACCGGAACAGATGGCTTGTATAACCATCACTGGGGTAGAATATGAACCACTCGATGCGATAGCCGCGATCACCGGAGCGTCTTTGGCATTGGCCAAATTATGCTCGAAAAAACTGTTCACACGGGTGCCAAATGTTGGGTCCGTGTGCCTGTTCAGCCCAGGCCAAATTTAGCCCGACCAAAAACGCCGGAACTGGCCAAATTTTAGCACGGTTCAAATTATTTCGTGTGAATTGATACAGGTTGCGGAAGCGACTCGTTTAGTATCGAATGAGTAGTTTACGTTTGAACGCACTCTCTTAATAGGCACACACCAAGTTTCACTCGGGCTGGATCCATGCCCATTTGGCCAGGGCCAAATCCTTTTCGCATGATCGCGGCTTATGTTGGAGCCACAATTTTCATAAAATAATCTATATGTGACTATTTTTAGTGAAGCCATTTGTATGCTTTGAAAGTGTTTAGGGCAGACTATAGGACTTAGCAGTCAGCCATGCCATAAGGATTCTTCTTATGAGTTTCAAAATTTTGAACGCGCGCTGAATAAGTCTGTACTCGATACATGTAATGAGTCCCGAAAGAATCAGAATTAGCTCTAGACAATAAGATTTTGAGCAGGCATGACAAACATCAGGCGGGACGTGGTATCCCTTTTGAAAAATTTTTTCAGCTCATCTGCCTTGTGATGAGCACTTCACGTAGAAGGTCGTAGCCAAATATTCTATATAGATTGCTTTGTATTATCGCTATTATATCACATATACCAATCGATTTGGTCTTGACCTGTAATCCAACTGTTGTTGTTGTCACTGAGAATACAACGAACTAGTAGGACAGTTTTACCCGGTAATGTTAAAAGTTCACGTAGGTACATATATCATTGTTATCATGTTAGCCATATATGTATGAACGCCGTTCATGACACTTCCACAAAATCATACTAAGCGCATTAGTAATATAATATATATATATATATATATATATATATATATATATATATATATATATATATATATATATATATATATATATATATATATATATATATATATATATATATATATATATATATATATATATATATATATATATATATATATATATACACTTACACTGTGAAGTTAGATATCTAGCTAAGATCTAGGAGCCGTTTAGAGAATGGGCACGTACACAATCCCATTTTGAGACAAATTTCATGATACAGTATTGTGAAGGAGACATGCACTTCCCCTCCAAGGATTTTTTTTAATAACACAATAATTGTTCATTGATGGATGTTCAAAACTTAGAATTACAGCTTCTTTCCCTCAAAAAGTTACTGAGGCTACCGCTCCACTCTACGCTACCCAAGAAAAAGCAAAATAATTTTCAGATTTTTTTTGAAGGCTAGAATTGACATGCTATGACTAATAATATTGGCGTGTCTAAGAGATAAATAAATAATCAGTCTGGTATCAGGTTGTCTGTCGACCTCTCTTCTGTCCTATATACAACCCTAATTACTATATAAGGAAGTACATGAGTATGCAACATTTGTCGGAACCACACGCGGAAGTTATGACAGGAAATCATAAAATATCGTCTAACACAACCGGTATCTGAACTATGCACGAAAAATGGCGATATTGAATCATAGGGTTTCTATTCATAGGAGATTAGATTCTAGGATAGGGGCAATCACAAATGAAACGACATCCTTTTCGGTATTCAATAGTTTTCATAGTTTTTGGTAATTTTTGGAGTTTTAAGGATTAGGTTAGTGAAGCTAGATAAAGGTGCAGGTCAATGGCCACGCAATCGATTGCAAATGGCAGATAGGTCGAGTGTGATGCAATCATCAGCAACGGTATGCGACCAGTCTCTATCAGTATGTCGATTGCCACTGGGAGAAACGATCGCTACTGGTGTCACTGGCAATAGCAGGGATGCTCAGGTCTATTGGTCTTTGCGATTTTATTGTCGCAAAGAATTGCATTACTGGCAGTCAGTCACAAGGCTGACCCACACCCATCTGAGGAAGGGCCAGTAGGAATGAGCAAGGTCTCTAGAATGCCAGGGTTCATAGCGTCCATGATCAATCTCATTTGATGAATTTCAAGGACCTTTTTGACTTCAATTCAAGGACTAATAATCATCGTATAATCGTTATATTTGCACTGTCCAGAATCATAGTTTTCATCTTAGTTGAGATGTATCATCAGACTAGTGTACTAGACCCAACAAAACAATGATCCGATATACTGTACTCTAAAGATATAGGTGTCCAAAAAGCTTCTAATTGTATTCGCATGGTCAGACGATACCATCCAAAAACCTTGACAATTTTAGAGCCCATTCCATGATACACAAGGCCTTGAATAGACCCATTCCCATTTCAAAACTTGTAAGGGCCTTCGAGGACTGCTATGAACCCTGGAATGCATGGTTCAACAACAAGGGGCGGCTTTGCACAATATATACCTTTATAAATTCATGGTCAATACTGCGATATTAGACTAGATCATACTATGCCAATTCAAACCCGGAACATTATCGTGAAATTTTTTTACGACAGACAACTCACAATACTGTACATGTAAATGATAACCAGCATCAACGAACCAACGGATGATTGAAAAGTAAAAACGTATTTAGGTCACAATTTTCACGTAAAATGTAAAATGACCCGCATGCTTTTACTTTTGCTTTTATGCATAATGAATTACCCTTCTCTATACGTACAATAATGTGACAATAAATACTATACAGCCGCGCAATGTTCTGTGTGAAAGGCCAAGTAAATTTACTCCATTTAATAATATCTATGTAAGCACATCCTAGTTACTCCTATGAATGAGCAATATTTTCAAGCCCTGGAATAAAAACAAGTTTACCTTTTTCCTCTTTCGTAGCGCCGTTGAGTAACTGGTAGAATATATGGAAGTTTCGTTCCTCTTTCGCCTGACGTACGCAACGCGATTTCTCCAGTAAATCTTAACATCGAAACGTCACGGTTAACAACATTTATACCGATATAGTAGTGGAACCTCACTACAACGTACTTCAGGGGAACAAAAAAATTTGTTCCTTAAAACTGAATCAGAGTTTGTAGTATCCGGTTTGAAATTCGAAAACCATATAACTTTTCGGGGTAAAATTCCAGGTCTGTAATGATTGTTATTTTAAGGCAATCCAAGTTTTCTAATAATTGTAATTTTTAAGGCAATCCTAGGTTTGTTATAATTGTAATTTTAAGGCACTTCAAAGGGCAGTTGCAATAATTGATAACTGGTTCCTTTTTATAAGCTTTCACAAAAACAGGAAGTAATAATATCATCATAATATCATCAACGGGGTCGCCATATAATGCTGGTAGATCCGAGATGCTAGCCGAAATAAGGGCCGTGTACAAGTAGTACAAACGATAACTCTACCCTATCCCTATCCCTTATGCCGATAGGGTTAATCGGAATTCGAGACCGTATTTCTGAAAACATCGAAAACACGACTAGAATCGACGGCACGACCTTCGTTCGATGACAGTTGCACAAGGATACAAGTTTCAATGTTAGCACCAGAAATGAAGCCGGACGCGTCGAAGTTGATTCGAATAAATTTACCCTGAAATAACGAAGAGAAACAAATTAATCGAAAAAAAAGATAAACAGGTGGCCCAAAATATCTGCAACTGAGGAAACGATTTCTATTACACAATTTCCCGCCTATGCAGAAGAGGTGGTGCAGGGTTAGCGAACGAATCCCCTAAAATTCTTAAAGTGCCCTTCTATTAATGTCGGTGTCAAAAAATTTGGGTCGAAATAGCTTGTAAATATCTTATTGTTGAATATTTGGAGATAAATATTATAAATCAAATGCCATAAAAATTATGAATGAGACGTTGCTTAAATTTTAAGTTATCGAAAATATAAAATTTGAGATCTAGCCTTTTTTGATAGGAAAGCGCCCTTTTTACGGTGAAAAAGTGCCCTTTTTCTTGAAACACATCTGCTGTCCAAAAAAAGCTCGGCGCGGGCCTGTATTTCACGGTGTTCTCACTATTTCAGTTGAACCAGCATGAATGGAATTTTCCGTAATCGACAATAGAAACTACCACAATGTATAAAACCAGACAGTCGGTGGTATTTAAAATATGCTGTATCCCGGCATTAAATTGATAGTCTGTGTAAATAAACCTCGACATAAACATCAGATATACTGACAACAGTGCATCGGAGTTTGCCGTACAAGCAATCAGATTACTTAGTTTTATCTATTCATGATTACGAATGTATGAATGACCTCCACGAAAATTTTGCCAGAAAATATCGACATAAAATTGGCATTTATCGACTTAAGCAAAAAGTCAATGAACATTTATTCTTTCTAGTTCAGACCATCATTATGTCGATGACTTATCCGAAGGACATCTTCTTACAACTACTTATTTACAAATTGGTAGTCAAAACTAGACATGACCAGGGGCTCATCTAGAATTTCTTCGTAGGATGGTGCAGAAAAAAGGGCAATTATACTTCGTAGCTATCGTAGTGCGAGTGCTGAAGGGGTGTAGCAGGGTGGATTCTAGAGAATTATTATTATTCTAGTGACTTTCAGGGAATCTGTCTAATTAATGGCAGCTACCATGACTGTCATTTATAATAAATGAATCTATGCATAATATCAAGAAGAAATTGGGGCCAGAAAAAAAGAAGGGCACTGGGAAAATCTTAGGGGGTATGCATCCCCCTCTGGGTCCAACCCTGATGACTTAAATAATGTGACGACCTATGCGATGACTTCTTAACCGAATTTTAATGTCTCTAAGTTGAAGGGGGTTTTGCGATAGTCAGTGAATTCCGATTAATACTTACGAAACGCGACGAGTTGTCATTTTTCACCGTTTTAGCGTTACCAAACGCTTCTAGGATCGGATTAGCCTGCAACAGTTGAGCCTCCAATTCACCCTGAAAACAATAATCAAAACTCTTATCATTATCATTCGTTTGATCATCAGATGAAACTCAAACGTTCGCGCGGGATCCTCAAATTTGTCAATCTGATAATACAATCAAACCTTGATTACGTTCAACATCAGTTTTTATCATTTCCGAAGCGACAATGCAGTTGGCCCTAACCTTTTCTCATAAGAACTAAAACGTGTAGAACTCTCCCACTTTCAGTGAACTTTCAATTTTCTAGCTACTGTGTTTCGCCAAAAGCAAACTTACAAAAATTGTAAGATGATTATAATTGTAATACGAATAAGAGAAAGTGTGTGCTTTTTACTGATACTGGTCAGTGTCATTTGAAATCAATCTGTTTCTCTAAGTATTTTAGGGGTAATTTGAACTGTGATTGAATCAAATAGATACGCACATCTACGATGTTTTCGTTAATACATCTATGTTTACCGTATTAATAGGAAAACATCGCGAGCTTAAGTTGTTCAATATTATTCGTATTAAGTAGGTATTTGCCTTGAGGGACTGGGTTTATGGTCTTCTATATACATACACGGTCTACCGACTATCATGTAAAGGAGATTATCGACAGACTCGACGGTCTAGTGACCATAAATACTTGTAGTTTCTTCTGTATATACAGTACGCATTCAATGACAGTTCAAAGCTTGAGACTTGCTTCAAGACTTTTTCGAGCCCGTGTACTAACGGCCTCGATACTTCCTTGCCCTGACAGCGGATATTGTCAATCCTGGATTCAGTGGGTTATAGGGACCTAGCTAGAAACATGGTACGGGGATTTGCTTAAAGCTCAGGGGGACCAGTGGACAGTGACTGCCTGGTCAACATGACGTCCACGCAGGGGTCCCCATAGACAGTATCAACAAGTTAATGGGCTGATGTACAGGGAATTTCTGATTTCTGACCGATACCCGACCTACGTCAGTGTGGCATATGTTTTATTATAGTGACTAGTATCTAGACCAGATAAGTAAAACCCAAATCAGAATAATTCTTTGGTGTTGGACCTCCTAGGTAATCCCTTTAAATAAGCACGAACGCAGGGACTGAAGGACTGAATTTCGTCGAGCAATACAAATATCTGCGGATCTGAAAAACTAACAACCACCACGCATTTTGCAGTCAATAAACAATCAATTTGCTCGGCGAGACATCGCCGTTTACCTAAGAAGCATCCGATTGCGTAGTGTCCGGAAAGGTAATAAAGAAGCAGGCTTAAGCAGAGATTACGATTAATATTAAAAAAAAGCTTTTAAGCCGAGAATAGAAACGAATCCATTCACCGCAACCAAATCTCCGTGTAAACCTAGGAATTAGACTCATAAAATCAAGCAGACTCAATCCAATCACCCAGAGATAGTCACAAACTTAAAAGCGAAGACAGATTAGACGCATCAGCTGTGTTGTATTTTTTATTTGAGTTGACTGGTAGAAACAACTATTGATGTTTTTTTCTAAGTCTGCATTACACTACCGGAGATGTTTACATATTGTGCATCGAACTCGACCCAAATAAAGGTTTCTGAGAAACGGAATAGAAGCTTCACAGAACGACGGAGCCCAGTTCTCTCACTATACCGAAAACTCGTTTCAGGGTCAAACGACTGAAACATCGACAGTCATCAACTAAAAAATACAATTACAATCCGAACCTAATTTTGACATTTCCAACTTTTAGACAGCGAGCTTTCTCTCACATCTAGCGCCAAGACATTGGAATAAATGAAAATCTTTCTGATTTATGTCATCTCAATCCGGATCAAAACCACCTTGTTCTGTGAATATTATAAGATTTTCCCAAAGGGACGCATTAATGAACTGTATTATAGGATTATTATACAATTTTTATCATCATTATTATCATAATCAGCATTATCATATCTTTCAATAGTCAAATAAATACGCTTATAATCCGGATCAGTTTCATTGGGATTTTACGTAAGAGAACATAAATAGGATTTCTCTAGACTGGCGGTCCTGTCATTACGAGTAAGCGGGTTTCACTGGAACTCATAGAACCTTATGACCTATCATTCCTGAATCTAGTTAATCAACTACCATAGCTACCCTGAAAGAACGACGAATAATTCGAAATCAGCAAAAACTGGTCGGTAAACCAGTCTCGTGACGAATTACGTTTAAAAACGGATTCGATTTATTTTTCCAAATAAACTTTCGCTCGAAAACACTCAATGAATTCGTGTTTTGGAATTCTCGGTTTGTTACAAATTGTCATCGTACTACGTATATGTACATATTTGTGTTAAATGGAATTTCTGTTTGGAATATTCAATGAATAAATAAACACCAGCGAACGAGCGAACGTCAGTGCCTGGACTTATGACCTAAAAAGGGATAAATATAATGTTTTCGCTCGCCGATGATTCACGCTTTCTCAGATATATATCAATCATCGACAAGCACGGGCAGAAAATATTCTAATTATTGTCGAAAATTGTCAATTGATTCGCGCGACTAAGAACGGCATTTTTCTGCCCACGGTCGCGACACCAGACGCACTGTATACGATTATTCGTCGTTTCAATGAGTCCATTCTTCACCTGAACTTCAGGTTTCTTTTATATCTTAATCATATGCGAAATTAGTGTTCATTCAATCCAATTCTACTCGATCTACGCGACATTTTTGTCTGCGTGGCTGGAATTAAAAGCCACTCGGTTACTACAACGTTGCATATATTCACTTGCACACAGCATTTTTTTTCTTTTATTCGCTAGCAGGTTCGAAGATCGTTTGAATGAACTGGAACCAAAATTTCCAATTAGACAAAAAGTTCTACAAATTCAATCGCCGATCGCACAACTATATCTGTACTTCGATTTCTGATTTCAAAATCGAACGCCCCAGTTTGCTCCCGGCAGTTGTGGTGCGTTTGTAAGATACCAATTCAAACGAAATCTTCCAATTAGATTTTTTAAAAACAGGGTCAATCCTTATTTCAAGACTAAACATTTTCTTTGTCGGTTACAATTACATATTCCAGTTGGTTGAGAAGAGACATTACAGAAACATGAAGTCAGTGCTCTTTATACAACGACCAAAGCGTCGAGTTGAAATGTCCAAGTGTTTTTGCTCAAATCTAAGGAGTTTCAAGCACCTTCAAAAGCAATTTCTGTTCAGAACAAGTTTTAAAGGAGTCACGAGATTTGGCCAGGGGCTCCTCATCCGTTTCTGTCCCAGTAAGTTGACCATGTTCAAATGCCGCAAAATGCAGCAAAATTTTCATTTCTTTTTTCGGTAAGCCCATGAACAGTGTGTATATAGAAATTTTTCTAGACTGATTCCTACTACATATATGATGATAAATCTATGAAGAATTGAACCGCAGAGCACTGTTAACGATCTAAAAACGGTAATTGGGTTAATACGTCTCCCATCATCAAGGCCATGGAAATGATTGATCCGAAATCAATCGACCAATCGATCAATACTGAGATCCGGAAATGCCGCATATCTATATGTAAGAAAACATGGCCATCAATTGTCAGATAATGACGGCGATACCTAAACTAATTAAGTTAAATTCGATGATGGACATTCAGCCAACGAGCTTTGATGACTCCGAATTCCCCCCCCCCCCCCGCGGTCATTGAGGCAATTCCCATGAACGCTAATCGTTTAATTTCAGACAATTAAAATGAAATTGTATTGTAAGATAGAATATACAGAGGTCCGGGTTGGAACTAAGTTGAGTCATAGTGCGCCTAAATCTCAACAATCTCCTCGAGCTATAGCATAAGACGGACTTTCGTCTTTCCATCGAAAAAATAATATTTCAATTTGATAATATGAGTGATATATAGTGGGGGGTTTATCATATATAAACAATGATACATTATAGAATCTATATTATCACTACGATTATATTATAGATAGCCTTTTATCGATGATATGTTGTAACAGCAAAAACATTATATGTATGCGTAACATTTGTAAATGTGTCGGGAAGAGAGGAATTTTTCAGGAATTTGACCTGAAATAAATTGTTTATTACGTTATAAAATTTCCGGCATAGACGATCGCCGCCGTGTGGTCACTGCGAACAGGCATGCAACGACTCGGAGATAACACAAATTATCGATATCGCCGAAGTAGTTCGAAGGCGATAAGAAGTCGAATAGCAAAATAAGTTACCCGATGATTTGGCGGTAATTTCGTGCCACACCGGGCTCTCGTCCTCCCTCCACAGGGATTCGAACCCGATGGCATCGTTCGAGGACTCAGCCACGGCATGAAACGGTGCCACACTAGACCGGGTGCGCAGATTTGCCAACAAGAAAGCTTGCGGCAAACCAGATTGCCGGCAAGAAAACTTGCGGCAAACCAGATTGCCCGTAGTATAATCGCTGAGGCAAATTTCACGGATAAACTATAACTGGAAAAACCCAGGCTAAAATAAAACGGGATATCTGATTGGCTAATATTGACATCTAAGCTGCGCACTCGGGTCGGCGTGGCAGGGTTTCGTACCGTGGCAAGTCTCGATGCCATCGGATTCGAATCTGTGCCGGTTTAAGATGGGGGAGGGGCTCTACGTATAAGGTGATCTAGAAATTTTGGGGGATCCGCATAATTCAGTGCGAAATAGTATAACGGGTGTACTACGTGACGATAACCTCCGAACCATAAACACCAACAAAGAAACCAGGGGCCAGGGGATAATATGTTCACAACAACACCTTGCGAAGGGTACACCGAGGTATGGTCAAATAATTTGTGCAAATCCTAAAATTCTCAGTGACTGACGACAATACAAAGCATTTATAATACAGATACGACAAACAAGCAAACAATTCAGTAGAAATTGGCAGAATGATTTTATTTGCTGATTTGAGCAGTTCCGAAAGCGAGGCGCCCGTATACGTTGCCAATTTCTAGCCGTGTGTGGTTAGTAAAGCCGGCACTAATATATGAAAAAGGGTTAATAACGAGCAAACTAAACCATACTTACAAGGTTTATATCCTTATACTGTGTGAATTGAACAAATTTATCATCAGTTATTAGCAAAATTGGACATGCAATTATCGTAAAACAATACAAGGCCTAGAAAAACATGCTTTTTTCGGCTCTAAGCGAGTCGGTTAAATAGGTATATTTTTCTAAGGTGGCGGCTGTGGGTGTTAATGTGGCATTCGAAAAAATGAATGCCATTCATTCATCAGTTGAAAATCTCGTAGTAGTCACGAAAAGTACTACGTACGTAAATAAGGGCAGTATATCATTTAATTCTTTATAAACGGTAATACACGAGACTCCGTCCGAGTTGGAACTTTTCAGTACAGTGAAAACTTGTCCAAGGTGAGTTAGATATTATTCATCTCATATGTGGTGGATTTATCGGCCGAGTGACCTTGAAATTTCCCCCCCCCCCCCCGAGACTTTTGTTTAGAAGATGGTGAAATGGTGCATATTTCATTCCTGATTTCAATCAGGAAAGTGCTCAGAATGCACCTCAATGCATCTAATATTCCAGATTTTGCCCAGACCCTCCTTTTTTGGTGCTCACAGATGACAACTAGGCCATCATTACGGGCCACACACTTTTCCCAGAAGCTAGATCCGTCCCTGTATATAATGCCCTAGAAAATATTTCAACAAAACATCTGAGTTTAACAGTCGTCCGAGCTAATCGAAACCAACTCGAACGGAGTCTAATGTAAGCGATATAAAGCCATTAAAGATATGTTTTCAATGATCCAAAAATAGATGGTGAAAAATGATACCGATGACGATCCAGGGTTCGATATACAATGAGATCGGTCATCACTGTGTAATAAACGAAGAAACAATATAATGTTTTGATTTGAATTGGTCGATACAGCAATATAGTAAAGAACGCGCCCCGCGCATAGGAAAGATTAGTAAATAAACGACGTGTGTCAATATATGAGAAATACGTTTTATCGTAATTCGTTATTCGTAACTGAATGAAATTCAACGAGAACAATGTATGAACGTTAATGTACATACGCGAGGACCAGAGCTGCCAGCCTGCCAAACTTTCCAATCGAGAGTAACAAACCTTACTGTAGCTTATATAGCTTAGGATGCAATTGTGCTTGGGTAGGAAGGTCCAACTATAAGCCAGAGCCGATTCGACTTACGTCAACGGGCATCAAGGAATTAATTCTGTTGCATTCTTATTCGACAGAAGTTAGCCCAGGGGATACACGTTTTATACAGTAGGAACTTCCTATGAAGCAGTTTTCTCCATATGCTGGAATTCTTAAGTGGCTACATCCTTTGTTAAGTATATGACATCGCGGCTGCCGAAGTAGCAAGGCTTTGGATCCCACAAATCTTAATTAAACTAAGCTTAATTTTGGTGTAATCATCTTTTTTTTCATATTAGCTCAATACATTTCGTATCGATTATCAGCATTGATTGAATATTGACATCGACTCTCGTAAGGGCAAAAGATAATTCACAAGCGGCGGCCGATTTTCAGAGGGTGGATGTAAAAATAAAAAGGGTGCCTGCCCGTCTATGGCTTGAGGCAAACGCTGATAAAGATGTACACCATATAAGGGACAGCAAATGATTTTACAGTACATGTCTCTTTATCAGGGACGGTTGACAGCTCTGGAGGACCGAAACTTAAATGACTTCTCTTAAATGACTCCAAGCAGAGTCACCAAGGAGTCGGTGATGTTGAAAAGATTGTTCGTATAACAGTTTTTATTAAGAGTAAATGAAAGAGATTTTCTCGAAGTAAGTCTCAAACGACGTTCAAATGTTTAAAACTTTCAAATGTGCAACGAAGTATCGAAATGTATGTACATTAGTTCACGAAACAGATATAAAGCCCTACGATGAGAGGGGAAAAACAAGAGACAGGACAGACTCAGGGACCTATAGGTTTGTATTATAACTGAAATGAAAACCCAGTCTCCGTCGTTAAAAACAACGATCGTCGTCTCATTCCGCTAACAGAAAAAGAAAAGAAAAAACGTTTCCAAAATCAACACGTTCAAGATCGCCTTTCGATTTAACAATCGTGACTATTGAACACGCTTTCAATTCAACACTATTGAACATTCATGCCGATCGATAAAAACATTGAACGAATGTTTTGAGCTCAAACAATACTGAGTTGCCACTTGAGCTTTCAACAATTTTCGACAACAAGTGTTTTAAAGCAATCGATTGCCGATTGGTTCTCCAAAACGCACATGACAAACGTTTTGGAAGATGATATTACAGTCGTCAAACTTTTTTCAACTGCCGCTCAAATTGACAGAAGCGTTCAAAACTCTTATCACCATCAGTATAAGCTATTCCAGTAAGACTTAGGTGATTTTCCACGAGCGACTTTTCTGGCAACTTCTCGTTTTATTCAAATCAATATGATCGCCATACATTCAGAGTCAATCGCGATATGTATTGCCCATTCAACGTCTGAATGGCGGTAATTCATTGCTGCAATGTGTCTTGTTGCCCGTCGACTCACCAAAATGAGACAAGCCCCGCTCGATACTTCGAGGCGTTACGCGCATCGACGTGCCGGTTTTAACGGGCGGAGACTGGTTAAGTTTTACAGAACAGTTGAGACTGAACGATATTTTTCATAACAAGTTCTAACGACTTCGAACTCATGATACCAAGAATGAACGTACCCAGTTAAACTTCTGTAATAAATAATGCGTAAAGTGATGAACATTCATTATATGGAGGGATTGTTGGAGCATCAGAAGCGATTCATTTAAGACAAAAAAAAATTTAATATTTTAAGTACGCTTAGCTGACCGAAATGCATTGGCTGGCATCAAAGTGCATTCAGGCCATGCCTTTATAATCGACGAGGACTTGTGACACCAGATGGCGTGCGTATCTAACAATAGGACTTTTTGCCCCCCATAACGAAAAGTAAGTCATGTACCTAAAGATACTTTCGAGTTCATAATGATGGTACCAATTACGCACAGTAATTCATTCATTTTCAGAAAATAAGGATAGATTTGAACTGTAAACAGCATCGATGTCCTATAGCACGCTATCGCCACCTGGTGGATCCTCATTTGCCACTAGGGGAATCTTCGATCGCAACAATACCGGTAGTTATCATGATAATATAATGCGAAAAATTTCAGATCAACTTTTTCAATAGAACAGCAGTAATAAACACTGGACAACGAATAACAAAACACAAACAAAAACAACAAGACAGTCATTGTCATATATCATATAGTTCAAGTAACAACTAGCTCAAACAACGTGATCCAGCTCAATCCACAGTGGTCAGTTAGACTTTGCCATATTCATCGAATTAACATAACCATCAATAACTGCAGAACTGGGGATTTTTTTGGGGGGGATATTTCTAACTCCTGAGTGAACTAGCCCAGGGGCCAGTTGCACAGTCGTGACAAAGTCCAAAAGTGGTCTTAAATCTTAAGACTGGTCTTAAGTTCTTAGATTGGCTATAGAACTAAATTGGTCTTAGACTGGTCTTAAGTCTAAGCCATGACTATGCAACCGGCCCCAGGAGTTGATGAGCATAGTGCGTATATGATATTCAACAATGACATTTTAGAAAAATTGATATACCACAAGACATTTTCTAGAGTTTCATCGAAAAGATTTCGTCGCCATCAGTTGTCCTGAACGAAACAGCAGAACCTCTAAGACACAGAACCGGTTTTTTTTCTTTTTTAGACCAGATTCAACTTTACTAACGACGATCAATCGACTTATAGTCGAGTTTACCGCGGGTTAAAGTTTAAACCGTTCCGCAAAACGAGCCCCAGGAACGTAGCCAGGGTTTCGGCGCCAAACAATTCACACACCTGTCAAATCGATCAGAGAACAAGTTTCTCATTCATATTCGATATAACATTTCTATATCATATCGTTATTCTCTACTAAAATACTACAAATCATTGACGATTGACGTTTTGCGTTCTGAAATTGGATTATATGTATGAAAAATGCCCGAATTCCCGAAATCGACTAATAAACTTAAGTCGACCCCCTCCCTTCGGGACTGCTAGCTTTCTGGTGAACAATCGAGGGTGGGGGACAACATTACTGAATATCATATCGATCAACGACTGAGCGTGGAAACACGGATTCTGCGCTATACAAGCTCTTATTATTATGAACTAATTTTTTGTCGAAATCGGGGAAACTATAATTTGGCAAAAAATGAGGGTGATGACTAGCAGTATTACTTAGATCAGCCAATTGGGTCCTTATGTCTGCATTGTTCTTTTCATTGCGCACGTGCAGTAGTGTCATAAGCCATACCAATAGACCTTCAGCGGGGATTCGAAACCAGATGGCATCGTTACACTTGGCCACGCCACAAAACCCTGCCACACTCATCATCCCTCGGCAGGGATTCGAGCCTGATGGCATTGAGAATCGCCACAGTACGAAACCCTGCCCGATTAGCCGCAGTGAGCAGGTTTGCTGCACAAGAAAATAGGATTTTTGAATGGCTACGCTGCACGTGTAACTGCGCACTCAGCCTAGTGTGGCAGGGTCTCATAGCGAGTCTCAACGCCATCAGGTTCGAATCCCTACCAGGGCAGAATGCTTATGCACAATCTTATAGCTGCTTTTATCTAATAATAGGACGACTGATACATTGCGTTCAGACAACCCGCAAAATCCCGGGAAGTACAATACAACAGCGAAGACGAAACCCGATCGATGACTCGTCTTTTAAAAAGATTCAAACAAACGCTGCCGATGATGATGATGATTATAACGAGGAGGACGAAAAGAACAAGGAAAACTTACGCGAAATTGTTCGAGGACGTTCGACGTCGTTTGTTTCGCCGATTTCAACGAGGCGGCGATGTACGCCAAATACTGGATCACTTTTTTCGTATTCTCAGTTTTACCGGCTCCCGATTCACCTCTGAAAATAACGTAACATCAGTTTTAAGCAATTAAAACCAAGCGTCGAATTAGATCGAATTAAAATCATTAGCAAATACGGCTGCGGCAGCACGGGTGGGAATTGCTAGACTGCAGTATCATCAACCATGTACAAAAATGCTATTTTTTGGCTTTTCATTAAACGTGGAGAAATGAACCACCTAAGGACATTCTACCCTATGCCCTATCATATGTGTTGCCAAATTTAACGGTTGTAGGTGCCATGGCTTAACAGAAGTAGTGTGACTAACATATCCTCACCACCATCAATTATAGTGTGATTCTGACTAATAAAACCTTTATTTCACATCCCCATACTTTTACAGCCAGTTTAAAAGGCAGGGTAATGGACCGTCCATGGAGCATGCACACAAATTTTGCAGATTTTCAACACCTCAC
The DNA here is from genome assembly GCF_964204645.1 of Tubulanus polymorphus. Classification (NCBI taxonomy): domain Eukaryota; kingdom Metazoa; phylum Nemertea; class Palaeonemertea; order Tubulaniformes; family Tubulanidae; genus Tubulanus; species Tubulanus polymorphus. The sequence continues at coordinate 8,585,409 of NC_134028.1, read as the reverse complement.
CCCTAGCAATCCATGTATGTCATTCTGATCATTATATACAAAGGAAGAAAGTGGCCAATTTTGACCCAATTCAGTCAACAGCACGTCGCAACTAAATCCTCATTCGTGAAGTAATGCGGGTATATGGCATTCGGGCTTGGGATACTAGGTCATGGGTGCAAAACCTACAGTACAGCGAACTTTGGCAAGGCGAGGTTTACTGTAGTATCATTATCCTTACACTTGATTTATTGCTTTTGCAGCCAGGAAGATGCAGTACACGAGGAATGAAGCTTATAAGGCCCAGCTGAAAATGCACGTACGCAAAGCGGGCTCAATCAATTGGGTTCTCGAATGGGTGATTTTCCCAGTACATTTCGCCGTTTAAATATCTAATATATTTCGTCACCAATGTGCATGTGTTGTTTCACAAAAACTGATGATGGTGATAGCAGAAAATCGTTGATCCATTACACGAGAATGACTGTCAGCATGATATCGGATAACACGACTAATAAAATTAAAATCTTCCCCTGGCAATACTGGCTCGATCTGAATTTTTCGTAACAGACAAGTAATAGGAACTTAAGAATTCATTCATATTCGAATAAATTTGACAAAGGTGTTAGCAAATACTGCAGTTATGTCGTTAATACGGTCGTATAATGCGTACACGCTTGCCACAGCTCCATTCTTTTGTAGAGCGCATTTGTTTGGCACGTGTGCAGGAGCTTATTTCACGATGAACTTTGCAGAGCGCAAAATACTTACGTAACATTCGCTCATGTGCGACAATATTTAATAGCGTCACCGATCAATTTCATCGAGAATATCCGCACAAAATACTCTGAGAAATCTCTATTTACTTAATTAGATCATTCGATGGAGACGTACTAGTACACAGGCCTGCATGGACATATAGCCGCCTCAGACTCGAGTTTACATGCATAGAACAACCTTGCAGGAAAATGGGTAACTTACGTGCATAGAATTGACTGATCCTCGCGATCTGAAAGTATAATACGAACAACATATAAACAAATAAACTCATCTGCTTTTTTGTAGTCGGACACCAATAGTTTTTTTTATAGAACATGAGGGGCTTCGTTTTTAATTCATTAACAATCGAGTTAACCCCCAGGGGCACGTTTTTAGAGACTGGTATTATCTTAAACCCGATTTAAGTTAATACCAATCTATAAAACCGAGCCCAGGCTTTTAGTTAATACCGTTTAATGATATTTAGTTCATACTGGTATATATATATAACTGGCCCATGTTTTTGTTAAGGCTAGCCAGCTTCAGATTTAACCTCAACTTTCAACTCAATTGATATAATCTTTATGAAATCAGTAAGCGTGCAATATCTAAAAAAAAAACGAATGGCAAATTACCACTTCATAATATCATATCCTATCAATATTAAGTTATATCGAGTCAGGTATTTGGGACTTGAGTTCAAAATACCACCGCGTATTTTACATTCTATCGATATCGGGTATAAACTGAGTCGTTTCTCTCGACTCCAGGGAGGTATTTGGGACTCGAGTGTACATTTACAACGATATAGCCTGTTACTAATTCGAGCGCCGGTTTTTGAGAGCAGAATCGGCAGTGACTCATCGATATAAAGCCTGAGTCAGCGATGTATAAGCTGTCCGACGAACGAAACGCATGGAGAACGACAATCATAGAAAAACCAAAAATATCTCCCTTTTCAAAATCAGTGCAAGACTATACGAGATATGGTTTAGAATATGAACTTGCCGTCAGCCTATTTGTATTATGAACGACCAGGCACCCGCAGACACAATTCAGTATTCTAGACTAACATTTTTAACCGATTCAAAGGAAATATATTATCGAAAGTCAAAAATAAAGACAAAAATACGTCGTTCCGCGGCCATTATTAACGATCATCTACACGGAGAAAGTCTGATATATATCACAATGCTGCCCGCTGTTGGGGGCCCAGAAAACATGGTCTTATTACTCTTGACTTATATACAATGAGAAAATTTTGGCGTTTTGTTAAGATTGGAATCATGGCTTTATTTTCAAACGTATTAAGGGTTAAGCTTCGGTGGAACGTCTGAGCATTAACCGACGACACTATCATGGACTGTGGCTGCAGCAAAATGACTGACAGCTAGTGGAGCCCTAGGGTCCAGTTGCTCAAAAGTTAACCAGTTAACCAGTGTTCAGTATGGCTAGTTCACATAGTGACAATTCAAAGTGTTATTGAGTTACTATGGTATCTATTGACCGCTTATTTCTAACCAACTTTTGAACAACTGGCCCCAGATATACGTAGGTATTCCAGACTTCGAGAGGACTTATTCTCTCGCCATTACACTCTTAATCCAGGAATTATCCCCGACTACGCAGCACTCCTCTAGAATATTTTACTCCTCATTGGAGTAATAAAACAACAAACAACAGCTATACGCGGTACATCGACTACTACAGGAATAACGTACCAGTAAAATTACATCCATCCCCGAGTCTACTACACCAACCTCCCTCTCTACCCCCACCCCCTATAATGGTAAAGAGTTTACTAGCTGGACCCAGTTCCACAGTTGTGAGTTAAAACTCTGAGTTCAAGTTAGTTCATTTTCTTAGTTAACTCAGAGTCAAATCTTAAAGCCTCAGACACACTGGGCGATTTCGTCGGTCGACGAACTCGGTGGAGGTCGCCATTTTGCTATCACGTGAACCGCCGAAGAGCCGTGATTGGCTGGTTAATACGGCGCTCGAGGCGACTGATTGCCGTACCCGGACACACTGGGCCAGCGCCGGCGACAGAATCCAACATGTTGGATTCGAGCGATTTCATCGGGCGACTAAATCGCTGAAGGCGATTGCCCGGACACACAAGGCAATTTCGTCGGACCACGAAATCGCCCAGTGTGTCCGAGGCTTTACTCAGAACTGTGGAACTGGACCCTGGATAGTTGACATAGGCCTACCACAGTGACAATTTAAAAGACAATTGGTCCACAGTATTGATCACAGGCCAGTTGCTCAAAATTTGGTTAGATTCAACCAGTGGATAGTTGACATGGTAGTGATTTTGTTACTTTGGTATTTATCCACCAGTTACCTTTAACCAAATTTTCAGCAACAGGCCCCCATTTTCCCAGACGCCATGGATCTCAAAAAAATTACTCAAAATATATAGGCCCTACACTATTCCGGCCCAATTGTCTTATCGTTTTTTTTTTTTCATATCAATTTGGCCCCTGATAGTTTCAAGTCCCAGGGGCCAGTTGCTCAAAAGGTTGGTTAAAGTTAACCGATGGACGAATACCATAGTAGCAATGAACTTTTAATTGTAACCATGTCAACTATAATCCACTAGTTAACTCTAACCAACTTTGTAGCAACCGTCCCTGGTAAGATCTAAATATAGCGAAAATAAGTTCAATTTTCGGATGATTCAACAGCTGGGAGGCTCATACGATCCATTTATGGCCATGGTATTATTCAAAAGAGACCATTTTTATATGCTGCGGTTGTCAGCCTTTATCTGGGGAATTCCGTTGTACGACGCAGCCCACGCACTCGCTACTATACGCCGAAGAGGTGATCTGTCAGAAAACTTCTAATTCAACCTTTCAACAGGTTCAAGTGATTCATCTCGTAAAAAACGCTTGAAATATCTCCCGAGACAGTTATCTCTTAAATATTTATGCCGTTTGTAATACAAACTAATTACTGTAATTTCATACACAGCGAAATCAGTACTTGATTTAGACGCAGCTATTGAAACGCTCAACTTTTAAGTTGACTGAAACTATTTGGTTTTATACTGTTAAACCTATAAATTAGGGTCATTTGGAATCAGTTGAAATAATCCAGTAAAATCTAGGTTTTACTAAGATCAGATAATAAATTGCTGAACTTCAGGGGTCGACCCAGCGCTATACTCATTGCCATCATCAGTAGATCACCCAAGGCTAAGTGATAAGTGGCCAGGAGTCCTTTTTATTTATAGAATATTCGAAAAATGGGACACATCAGATCTCGCAGCTCAGAGTAGACACGGAAATATAGCCCTCACTAAAATGTGTTTTTGGGTCGACAGAATATTGAAGGGAAAAAACATTCGCCGGTCGTATTTACTGCAAGAATCCTTACGACCGCTGCGATGATTACAATCTGGATTACAGAGTAGATTTACTAGTACGCTTTACAATTAAAACTATCCCCGATTATAACGATCTACTTTCAGATTACTACGGTTTATAGGATAGGCAACAACGCGGTAATCTAAATGACTGTGGTTTATTTTTACGCCGGCATACGACCGACTGACTGCACAGTTCAGCTAGCATTGGTTGGTTGGTTGGTTGGTTGCGGTTGACTGTCTTCTAGCCGGAGAATTTTCTTTCAATTATTACATTGTTAACTCTCATCCGAGAAGACGCGCCTGACGTTTAATAATGAATAAAGAACAGCGGGTGCCCATTTTTACCAGTCTGTCGCTATAAAACTATGCGCTTTTTTATGCAGTAAAATATCCCAAAAAAAGCAAAAGAATTGTTCCTTATTGTGAAGCCTTTGACTCATTTATACAAAAATTTCAGCTCAAAAAAAAATTCATCGCCAAGTTAAGTCCAGGGCACACTACAACACAATACTCGACTGGCTTCGTTTCAGTATGTCTTGCTGCAAAAAATGAAATTGCAGTCATTGTACAGAGCCAGAATTAAGTATTTTTCTTTCATGTTTGCCTTTGCGTGCTAGGCTTGGGCTAGCAAACAATTTCTAAGGGCAAAGGTCCCCGTTGAAATAGCTTCGAATCCATCAAAACCTCCTTGAAAATGTCCATTGATTTTCGGCCAGAAAACAAACCCGGGTGATTCTCAGCAGCTTATCACCTCTTCCTGAATCATGGCCATTCTTTACCCGATCCCACCCATCTCAAACTGAGTAAAAGGGTTACAGATATGAAATAAGGCTTGAAATGGGCTTAACCCATAAGCACTGAGGAATTTTGAGGAATAATCTACATTTATCACAATACTACTAAGTTTTTGTTATTTTGTAGTAAACAGTCAAGGCTTTCATAAGATATAAGATTTGTTGGGGGTCTACCAAAAACCGTGACCTTTTGCACCTGAAATTCATCCAGACATACTTGGAGAGGCTTACTTAGTGAGCGCTTAGATCTGTCATAACGTTCATACTATAAATACTCAAGAATTTCGAATTGGAAGTTGATTTCTGTACGGAATGTTGGCGTCTTGGATGTCTAGTTTATCCTAAGCTATTGGGTTAGAATTCCACTACAACCGTTTTGTGTAGGAGACACGAAAAGAGTCAGGGCCGGATTGGGCGGCTTGAGTGCTAATGGGTTAATATTCTACTAATAAACGTAATTATGTCGTTCACAGTCCGAAATAAACATACCTTGCAACATACTCCGGTAGGCTGTGTCAGTAACGGCGAAAATATGCGGCGGGACTTCATGCCTTTTCTTTCCTTTATAAAGTTCGATCACTTTCTCCGTATAGATCGGCAACTTCTTATACGGATTGACGACGACGCAAAATAATCCAGAGTAAGTCTGCAATATAGAATTTATTCAAGAGCCGACTTCAGTTAACAGTTTAATTACTTGGAAGCTGGAAAAGTTTCATTTTCCTATTGAGTTTACATGTGCTGATGACTGTGCCAGTGTCACCGGCATTATCTTAGTCACAGATCTAAACTCGGTTGCACAATGAGAAATTATGATGATTAACTCAATAGAATAAGATGCCAGCAGTACTGAATAGGCAAGTTCAATCTCAGGGTGACCACTTTCCGACAAGCTGAGTTTAGCCTAGTTTTCCATGTGATTACACAAAATTCCCCCAGTGAATCGGAGAAATTTTACGTTTTTAAAAGTTACAATTCGTTCATTTGTCAAATTATTGATTTTTCTATTCCCCGAGTGTTCCAGGTCAGAGGCCACCCTGAACCTGCTGATTTATGATCTGATTTTCCATGCGCGGTGATAAATTGTCTTATTTCTGTGGGGTCAGGGAACGAAACCGCCTTTTTCATCATTAAATAAAAATACCTGGGGTCCACATTGGAAACTCATTAAAGTCTTGATCAGATCAGTAAAAAAATGGTAAAAATCTGTTGATTTTTTATGGGGATAGGTACAGACCATTGGGTTGAATTAGAAAATACCAGTAACCAAAGCTGTATGCAGTTGAACCAGCTTCTATATATTTGCGTCCCTCCTTAATACAATATTTTTAACCGGAGTTAGGACATAGCCTATATAAATATTGTGGACAAGAGTCCATGCAGTACATTCCACTAGTTCCCTTTAATACAGTAGATTCCCCTCAAGGAGAACCTCTAAGCACCTAAGTGTTACTGAATTGAATATAAATAGTGTCACAAAAATATTTAAACGAAAATCCAGTTAAGCAGTTTATCAGAGTTGATACATATAAGTTGTAGACTGTAGACACACACACTAACATTAATGCATGTACTATATTTCAAGTAGTTTCGATGTTAAAGGCTTCACAGCCTTTCCATCCTGGTTGAACTCTTAATGATTTTCAAACTTGGGCTCTCAAGAGTACCAACACCGATATACTAAGGGACTCTTCCTAGTCTCACATTACAGGAGCCATAGGCTTTTTAGCATGCAACTCCACCCAAGTGAACAAGTAAAAAACCCCGATAAAGCCCTACCCCATATGCCAGTAGCATCACTGATATTTAGGCCTATGGGCAGTTGTTTTCCTTGAAATCCAGACCTTTTTGAAACGACGTTTGATGGTAAAAACGTAGTGTTGTGAACGGAAATACGCTCACAGTTCAAGGTGTCCCATAGCGGTCATCCTTATTACCGAGATGACGTATTTTACCGAGATGAACCGAGATGAAATGAAATATAACATATTTATTTATTCCTTATCGATTTTAACAATTGACATCATATCATATCAGCAATAAATGCCTGCTGGAGTCATATTTTACATATTTTGTCGGATATTTTTGTAGAAAAATAACTTAACTATACCGAGATGAGATCGTTGATCAATCAAATTCAATGAAATTTTATTGCTAACCGAGTTTACGTATTTGAAGTCAAAATTTTTTTAAATAAAAAAATATGTAAAATATGACTCTAGAAGGTATTTATTACTGATATAACATGATTTCAAGTATTAAAATCGATAAGGAATAAATAAATATTCTATAATATTTCATTTCACCTCGGTTCGTCTCGGTTCATCTCGGTAAAATACGTCATCTCGGTAATAAGGATGACCCTCCCATAGAGTTCAATACCAGTCATACTTGGTAGGCCTATTGGACAGGGGGCCTAGGACAAGCCATGATTTCATTCGATTTCTGATAATTTTTTTTAAAGTCAACCTTTTCACGGATTTTGGGCAGTTCGTCGTAACCCCCCACACTATGAACCTGAGGCCAGTTGTTCAAAAGTTGGTCAGAGTTAACCAGCAGATAGGGCTAGTTGACATAGTGACAATACAAAGTTCATTGTTACTAAAGCATTTATACGATTATCTTTAACCAACTTTCGAGCAACTGGCCCCTGTACGATATGGAGGTTAAAAACCCTTAAAAACTGGTGCGCTAACTTCTCCCGAAGACAATCGGTCACTTTCTTTGACGTAACTAGAATAAGAAACACTTACATAAATCAAGCCGGAATAATACCGGTCTTTCAGATTGTGTAGAACGGACGCTTCGTTCAAACACGTCAATTCAGCCATGTCTTCGACTTTACTGAATTTCGGCGGATTCATCCTCTGCACGTCATCTTTCGGGATTCGGGTTTTCTTCGACGACGAACCGTCGACCATCTCGATGACGACTTCATCGCCGTGGTCCTCCTTAATGCTAGCCGGAGTGAACCCGTGCACCTCGTGTGGTACCCACACCAACTTTTTCGCCGCCCATTCAGCTTGGACGGACGGGTCATTGATCAGTTTTCTATCGACGGTTAAGTATTTCAACTCAGCTGCGCTCATTCCTCCGTGGTCAGTCGCAGCCATTTTGAATGCTAATAATAATTCCTACACTACAAATCTTGTGTTATATTCCAACTTGAAAAAAGCACTTATCTCGCGAGAATTATAAAAACACACGAGCACACATACAAATTGACATTCTATTCGTGTCGAACGGGAGGGTATCAGCGCGCGTCCTTTGCGTCCAGTACTGGTAACGGTGCTTTGAACTGAATACTGAATGAATGACACACTATTGAACTCAGACTCACAGCCTAGCGATCACGTGACACCGGCACGCCTTCTACTGTCGACTTCCGTAAACAACACACACGTCAATCGGGTTCGAGTCCCGGGTGTGCGGGTTTATCCCGGGTTTATCCCGGCGCCGGATGACGAACCATACACAACACGACCCAACAACTTCGCCTGACTCTAAATCAATTTCTAAGATTCTAATAAAAATGTGGCAAAATCGACAACTTCCGTGCAGATTCCTTTTCAACCGGAAATTCGAAATTTCTGTAACTGTATCTAAATGATAAATATGCTAGCTCTTGGCTTTCCAGAGTTTAAAAAAAATTTTGATGACTGCGGTCTGTCCTTTATCTAAATTTATGCATAGTTGAGAGCATTCTCCGCTGACCAGTTGCACAAGAGACAGTTTTCAAAATAAGTGATAATCCTATGTATATTAATTTCAAGGAATTTAAAATTAAAATTAATCGTCAAGGGATTGAAGGAGGGTAATAAGATTATCTTATCTTACCTTATCTCTCTTACCAACTTTGAAATCAAGTGCAGGAGTTTTGAAGTATAAAAAATCGAACTTCAACTGGCTAAACTTTTCAGAAAGTTCTTTCGAAAGGACCTTGTGGTAGAACGCCCGCACGGAAAACTACACTTCCAGGGTTCGATCTAAGGAATGAAGGCCACTTGCCCGAGGGCAAGCATATCTGAAATTTCGCTTGCCGCCTCCAAAAGCTACTTGCCCTACACAGGGAGTCCGATTGGTGGCACTATCATCCGTTGTATCGAGTGGGGAAAAAGCTTTGTGACATAAAATTGCACTAGCCCGGGAGACAAGTTATAATGATAACCTACTTGCCCTGATTAGAATATACTTGTCCCGGGCAATCGGACAAGTTCTTAGATTGGACCCTGCACTTCTAGTATTCTGGTGGACCTTGCTGATATAATGTCCGTATGGATTTAATTGAAAAATTCTATCTTTGACAAACCTCTACGGTTTTTATTGTTTTAAACATAACAACAACATTTTAATGTTTAGATGCAGGTTTCTATTATAAAACATTATAAATGAGATACTTCTACTAAAAAAATTCATTACCATTTATATTACTCAAATTACTAATATCACAGTTATCAGTCAAGAGTGCTCAGCATTTGTATCCTATAATGAGCCACCTCATATACTAGAAAAATTGAAACAGTGCAATTTTGACTTAAAGCTTGTGACGGGGAGTCTTCACACCTCCGTTTGTTCGGTTGCTTGTCCAATATCGGCAGGCATATGCATTTCACTCTGCGGCGGCTTATCTGCAATTTTTCAAAAACCCATTTTCATCTAAAATATGAACTAATAATTTACAGTTACAGTTACAAATTCAAATGTAAGTAGGTGCTGCTTTTTCCAATCACAGGTTTATTCCAATTATGGCTTTGGGTGCACAACCAATTAATTATTCTTTACCATTAATCACTATTCCGTATTTTACTCAATTTGTTCCTTTTCAGAAAATAATTCTATAAAAACATTAACATCACACGTACTTGCGATAGATTAATGTGAATACTTATATACAACTGTTTTAATACGCAGATTGAACGAATTACTTGGCGGGATGTACGAATATACTTCAAATAGATTCGAAAATGAAGAATGGTTGATTGTAAGAGAGACAGTTCTGATGTTGGATACTTGCGTATTTGTCGCTATCAGCGCCATGTCAAGAATAGTTAGTGTCAGTTATATAATATGATGTTACATTTTAACTGACTAGTCATTTGCGGAAACGTTCAATGTTCAACGAGAATAAATATATTCCTAAGTGTCTGGGTGTTCTAACTTTCTTATCAGCTCTAATGTGGGTCTTTTCGAGAATGACTTTCGCTGATGTGTCCACTGATCTTGTTGAAGTTGGCCAAGTCTGACGAGTATTTTCATTTGTCGTCCTTAGACCAAATGCGGACGGTATTGGAATAAATCACTTGGCTTCCCTGTAATTAGGGTTTTCTTCCGTTTCACAGAAAACCCTATTGATTTCCTCCGGATTATCACTATTATTTTTTCCTTCCCCCTTCCGAGAATATAATCCCCCGAAGGTCACTAAAGCCTAAGGCTCCTAAACTACATGTACCTATAACGGATTTCTTCCGAATATTCTAGGATTTTACTTAACCCCAATATCTACATATCTTAAGTGTCTTGATATTGATTGACCCCGCGGTTCGTCCCCCAAGGCTTAAGTAATTTGTATAGGTTGCTGAAGGAAATAGAATAATTTTGTTTAGGCTTAGAAAGGCTTTATAGATATTGTATCGATACATGCCCAGTTTCTATTGCTTGTGTAGAATAGGGAAGTTTCTAGTTTCCAGGCGCCATTTTGAAGCGGTCCCACAGGCCCCGCATTGTTGGACAGATTTTCATATTTTTTAAACTAAAAACCTTTAGCGCGATTCATTGTAGTCCATCCCTCTTTTGCTTCAAAAATTTAAGTCATGTATCGTTAGAAAGGTGACAATTTCTATTTTGTGATGGTGTTTATCTTATTATTCTCGGCTGCAACAATCGGATACAGTTACAGTTTAAAAAATATACGTCACTTTAAGGAGGGCGCCTCAAAAAGATCGGTAATTTTGTGTTATTTCATGTTTTGAGATACAATGTAGAATTTTTCATTGAGGATAGAGTTTTATCTAAAGATTTTGTTGATCCTACTTTCTTAAAAATATCTTCATAGAATCGCGCGTGGCCACCGGTTGAGTCAAGCGCAATGCGCACGCGACCGTCGATTTTTCTACATACGCGTACTACGCTATTTTCATGGCAATTTTCTAAATTCTAAAGATTTTTTGGGATTATTTTTTAAATTTCTGACCTTATTGAATAAGACGTAACTAAAAAACACCTCTTCCTAAAAAACTTATTCATATCGAATCGTGAAGCACGACCAGTCCCGAGATAGGCCGTGACGCTAAGTCATTTGCGGAAACGTTCAATGTTCAACGAGAATAAAGATATTCGTAAGTGTCTGGGTGTTCTAACTTTCTTATCAGCTCTAATGTGGGTCTCTTCGAGAATGACCTTCGCTGATGTGTCCACTGATCTTGTTGAAGTTGGCCAAGTCTGATGAGTATTTTCATTTGTCGTCCTTTGACCAAATGCTATGGTGGCTGATAAGGGCCATAGCGTAAAATTCCTGGTATGTAAATGAGGGCGCCAGAACGCCAGAACGCCAAAACGAAAAAAACATCCAATTTTCTCTAAAAGTTCGTTTTGGCACGCCAAAACAAAGAAAATTCCGTTTTGGCGCTCCCGCCAAAACGAACTTTCATTTTGGCGCCCCCGCCAAAACGACCTTTCGTTTTGGCGCCCCCGCCAAAACAACGAAAAACGTCCAATTTTCTCTGAAAGTTCGTTTTGGCGCCGCCGCCAAAACGAACTTTCATTTAAGCGCCCCCGCCAAAACAAGCATTCAACCACAGTAAAATTATTTTTCAATTTGGCGCGTTGATCTTGTGTGTAATTTGCATAAATTTGCATATATGAAAATATTTTACGTATATATAGAATTATTTTACGTGGTTTAAAGTTCGTTTTGGCGGGGGCGCCAAAACGGAATATTCTCCATTTTGGCGCGCCAAAACGAACTTTCAGAGAAATTTCGACGTTTTTCGTTGTTTTGGCGAGGGCGCCAAAACGGAATTTTCTTTGTTTTGGCGCGCCAAAACGAACTTTTAGAGAAAATTGGACGTTTTTTTTTGTTTTGGCGTTCTGGCGTTCTGGCGTTCTGGCGTCCTTATTTACATACCAGGAATTTTACGCTATGGCCCTTATCAGCCACCATAACTTTCAGAGAAAATTGGACGTTTTTCGTTGTTTTGGCGGGGTCGCAAAAACGAAAGTTCGTTTTGGCGGGGGTGCCAAAACGGAATATTCGTTGTTTTGGCGCGCCAAAACGAACTTTTAGAGAAATTTCGACGTTTTTCGTTGTTTTGGCGGGGGCGCCAAAATTAAAGTTCGTTTTGGCGGGGGCGCCAAAACGGAATTTTCTCCGTTTTAGCGCGCCAAAACGAACTTTCAGAGAAAATTGGACGTTTTTCGTTGTTTTGGCGCGGGCGCCAAAACGGAATTTTCTTTGTTTTGGCGCGCCAAAACGAACTTTTAGAGAAAATTGGACGTTTTTTTTTCGTTTTGGCGTTCTGGCGTTCTGGCGTTCTGGCGCCCTCATTTACATACCAGGAATTTTACGCTATGGCCCTTATCAGCCACCATAACTTTCAGAGAAATTTCGACGTTTTTCGTTGTTTTGGCGGGGGCGCCAAAACGAAAGTTCGTTTTGGCGGGGGCGCCAAAATGAAAGTTCGTTTTGGCGGGGTCGCCAAAACGGAATTTTCTCCGTTTTGGCGCGCCAAAACGAACTTTCAGAGAAAATTGGACGGGCGCCAAAACGAAAGTTCGTTTTGGCGGGGGCGCCAAAACGGAATTTTCTTTGTTTTGGCGCGCCAAAACGAACTTTTAGAGAAAATTGGACGTTATTTTCGTTTTGGCGTTCTGGCGTTCTGGCGCCCTCATTTACATACCAGCAATTTTACGCTATGGCCCTTATCAGCCACCATAGATTTCTGCCGAATATTCTAGGATTTTACTTAACCCCAATATCTACATATCTTAAGTGTCTTGATATTGATTGACCCTCGGTTCGTCCCCCAAGGCTTAAGTAATTTGTATAGGTTGCTGAAGGAAATAGAATAATTTTGTTTAGGCTTAGAAAGGCTTTATAGATATTGTGTCGATACATGCCCAGTTTCTATTGCTTGTGTAGAATAGGGAAGTTTCTAGTTTCCAGGCGCCATTTTGAAGCGATCCCACAGGCCCCGCATTGTTGGACAGATTTTCACATTTTTTTAAAACTTAAAACCTTTAGTGCGATTCATTGTAGTCCATCCCTCTTATGCTTCAAAAATTTAAGTCATGTATCGTTAGAAAGGTGACAAGTTCTTTTTTCTAATGGTGTTTATTTTATTCTTCTCGGCTGCAACAATCGGATACAGTTACAGTTTAAAAAATATACGTCACTTTAAGGAAGGCGCCTCAAAAAGATTGGAAATATCCTGTTATTGACTGTAACTTTCTGAAGATGTCTTTGGATTATTTTCTAAATTTCTGACCGTATTGAATCAGACGATACCGAAAAACACCTCTTCTTAAAAAAACTTATTCATATCGAATCGTGAAGCACAACCAGTCCCAAGATAGGCCGTGACGCAAACCAAATTCAACAGCCAGGTCATGCCCTACCTGGTCCAGAGATGCCGGAATTTCAGAGAACAAACAGAAACACAATCATTCGAACAACAGGGGTGGATTTAGTAAAAGCACGGAGGTCGTGCGCATCCTATTTACTTGGTACCCTTTATTTTCTTTTTTTCTCTTTAGATTAGTTTTTTCCCCCATTTTCAACCATACAAAATGATAGATTATGAAGTACATAGACTGTGTAAGGCGTTGTTCCATGTCCGATGTCAATACAATTCAAACAAGAAGCTTTGGATATATGGATATGACAAGCGATTTATTATAACCTAATAAATCTCCCAGGTCGACAAGCGACAACATTACAGAATGAAACATATATAAACCAAATTCAGAAGTCAAACAAATCGGTGAACAGAATTATTACAAATTAATAGAACAATAAGGAAATATGGTATAATGAAATAAGCACAAAACAGAATCAAAAATGTAACAAAATATTCCACAATATGGTACCAAACATAGACGATTATAACATATGTCATAAAATGAAAGAATATTATTTCCGCAAACATAAAAACGAGCAAAACGAGGTCTGAAATGAAATAGCGTCAGCATGAGGCGACGTCAGACAATTTCATGAGATCATCAATGGACCAGGACCAACTCACTCCTCTGGCTCTAATTCATACCCAGAGTGCGTAGCCACATTCGCAAGGATGGAATTTGAAAGTCTTTTTGTAAAATCTAAATTCTCATATCCAGTTGCAATAAAAAGAAATACTTAGAACTTCCTTACTGCTACAGTACAACGATTTGTGCTATACAGAATCTCTCATAATACATTTTAACACTTCTTTTTACTATCCCTTCTGGGGGATGACACCCAGACCCCATTTTGGGCGTCCCGCCTTCGGCGCTCGTGCTGTTTAGAGCTTCGCCTCCAGTAAAAAGTGACTTCGTTTTATAGATTACCATGGATTACTCCATATTACTTCATATTACTATACATTACTATCTGTCTCTACATATTACTTCATATTACTCTCGCTTACTTTAAAGTAATACATATTACTAGCAAATTACTATGGTTACTATCCTTGCCCACACTGTATCAGATTAAGATACTATATTGCTCTACTAAAGATTCATTACCATTTGTATTACTCAAATTACTTATATCACAGTTAATAGTCCTTAGCATTTCCCCTATAATGAGCCTCCTTATAAAGTAAAAACGCTGCAATTTTGACTTGATGCTTGTGACGGTGGATTCTTCACACCTCAGTTTGTTCGGTTGCTTGTCCTTTACTGACGTCCGGCATTAGCATTTCACTCTGCGGCGGCTTATCTGCAATTTTTCAAAAATCTTTTTCCAATCCCAGGCTAATACCAAATGGCTTTGGGTGCATAACCGATTAATTATCATTTGCCATCTATTTTCATTGCTTATATTGCTCAATATGTTTCGTCTAACAAAATACATGTAGTTTCATTCAAACATAGACAATTTCATACGTTCTACCGTTGAAAGTGGTATACTTATAATACAACTGTTTTAACACGCACTTTGAACGAATTACTTGGCGGGAAGTACGAATATACCTCGAATTGATCAAAGCAAAGAATATACAGACTTTGGTATATACAATTTTATTTTTATCGACAACCCCTGTTATTCAAACTCACTGCGAATCGTTTTTATTGTTGACCATTCGACTGCGATGAATGACAGAGTTGCTGAAGTTGTTCCTATGACCAAAATCAACAGCTGAAATTGAAGCTCTAGGACTGTGCTGTAGAAAAAGCCGGCAGCAGCGAACAAAGACTAGACAAAAATAGAAATATCTCAACAGCTTCAAACGAAAAACGCAACACGCATCTAATTCGCCATGTAACTTCTAACTTTTGATATTTTTTATCTCGCCCTCATTCGAAAGTTTTGAAGATTTTCATCGCAGTTAGAAAAGCTTTGCTGATTTAAATGATTTGGAAACCGAAAGAAATAAATGAGTATTTGTGTAGGGTGAACGTTACCTGAACAAATTTATAAAGAGCAAATGCAGGCGCACTGTCATCAGGATACAATGCCCCGAGAATGGAATAAACCTGAAAAATACCAAATCAAGTGATTGGAAAGCGTTTATGTTACGGTTAATTTGATGATCTTATTCTAATTTATCGTTTTCGCAAAGTGATAACATAGAAAGTGCTCGATGTAATTTTGATACTGCTTTCTATAAATATACCTGCGTATTATAGCTACTGTCACCCAAACCCGCTAAAAATCCACACATTACCGCCAGATACTTCGAATAGTATCTGAAAATAGATTCCGTTTCAAGATTTGGTAGAGATTGTCTTTCCAATTATAGAATCTATAAGACAGTTACGATACTCGAGCTGTCCTTTCCGTCAATTTGACTTTGAAAAATAATGTATATAGAACATAATCAATGTATATAGAAATATATGAAATATAGATAAAACGTTCTTGGCATTGCGAGAGGGTGCTTTATGAAAAAAATCGAATACTCACCCGAAATTCACATACACATCACCGTGTGTTTCCTCGATGGGCGACATTTGTGGAAGATTCAAAAATATCAGATAATACATAGTTATATTTACGAGAAAACCAAACACTATGATCGGATCTCTGCCAAATCGTCTCATCCATTTACCGCATAAACCAAATAGAGCGCCGCCTGGTGTACACAGAAAGAAATATGAGCTCATTTTTCAAAAATGTCGAAGATTGTTTACGAAATGATTACCGAAAATTTCACCAGCTCCGATGAATATTCCACAAATTCCGATCAGACCTTTAGCATCGGTACCAAACCGTTTCGAATGACCGATACTTGTACCGTAAACACCACTGCAGAATGTGAGCGTAAGACCTGGAATATCGAAATGAAAAAAAGAATTGTTGATAGTAATGTAAAGGGGGACAGTTCTGACGGAGGTATGATCCCAAAAATGTCCGTTCATTCTCATTTAGGAAATGAGATTCATGTCGTTATTGCTTTTATAGATGTTCGGTTACTTGAACTTTCTACCAGCGTATAACAACAGACCTCGCATTCAGACGCTGAATGCGAGGGTTACTCTATATCTAACATCTCCGGAATAGGTATTTTCAAAAAGACGATCGTGATGAAAACAAAAATAAATGATAATAAGTATATTCATACCTGTGAATCCAAATGTAATACTAAGCAGCATCATACGTCCTGTTAGGAATAACTGAAATGATTTTTCTGTAAAGTAAACATAAAGAAAAAGCAAGAAATAGATGCAGTTAGCCAGCATTCGAGAGGGAATGAATGATGTGAACTCACTGAGGGCTTGTACTGGGCCTGGACTGCGGTCGTCTTGTTCGCTGTGGAACGAACGAAATTATCATATTTATCAAATATACATTTTATATTGAAAAGAGTCATACACTGAAGGAAGTCATACACTGAATTAATTGCGTCTTCCAATTGTGCAGATTCAACGTTGTTAATTCGATCTTTCAAACTAAATAATATGGTGAATGTTAAAACGCCCGCCACGCAAACTGCTGTAAATACTGAAAATAACGTGGTCCTAGTTTCGGCATCCACCGTTATATTGCCTTTGAATGTAAAATAGACGTAAAGGTTTCCGAACAACAAACTGAAAAAGAGAGAGAGAACATGTTCATTCACAATGTAAGACTTTATTCACCGAGCTCTTCTTCAGTTGCACAGAGTCCTGTGATCCTTGTGCTCTCCATAGCCATCGAACAGAGTGAAGGCCGTTACGAATCTTTTTTTTTTTTTTTTTCTTTTGATCTTAAAATAGGGATTGTCCCCATTATTTATTTATTTGGCTGGTAAATTTTGTTTGATTTTTCGATTGAGTGTCCCTTACAGACCCACCACACCTGCCGGGAGCGAAACAGGGGGTTTGATTTTGAAATCGGAAATCGAAGTACAGATATAGATGTGTGATCGGCGGTCGAGTTAACAGAATATTTTTAAATCGAAGTACATAATTGGAAATTCGGTTCCGGTTCATCCAAACAATCTTCCATTCAGTCTGAACCGGCAAGCGACTGATTGGGATGAATTTTTCTGGCTGCCTAATTTAATACAATGAGATTCTGGAAGAATTTTAACCGTATGAACTGTATTCAATGATACTGCATCAATTTCTTTTATTTTGTTTACTCTCAAAAACGAATCCTTAACAGCGCCCACCTGGTCTGGTACAACGCCCAGAAGATGCCACTTGTTATCGGAATTGTAGCAGAATCAGAATTGATAGTCAAGTAACTTCCTTGCGCCGTCCATAAAACTGAAATTAATTAGAAAATATACGGCTTAACCTCGACTACTTGTTATTCTTATTCATCTATGGACCTAAGTAATAGGTTCGGGCTATAAACGTCTAGGTCTAAGAAATATAATGGAATGTACTGTTTGGTTCGTTTATTGCTCCTTCGATTACCGTTTGCTACAAAATGAAACCTAATCTCACCAACAACTGTGATAGAAACTACCGGGGTGTCCACAACCGTCAAACTACCTGGTGGAAATCAAGTATCAAATCAAACTTGCTTTATGACGGATACAACTCCCGAAAATGTCCCGTCAAGATAAACTCGCTACTACTACAACGAGGGTCACATTGATTTAGCAAAATCAAACCTGCAACTGTCAATCTGGAATTAACTCCACACCTGTGAACAAGGATCCAAGCTACGTGGATTTAGCATTAAACCGTAGTCAACCGTTGATCAAGGATCAATATTATATTCACAACAGTAATTGTCGAAATGAAATACGAATCAAGTGTGGTCCAGAAGCAAAGCCCATAAACGTGGAACCTGACCCATAAGTAATTAGGATTAACCGATTGCCAAATGAAACCATACCTAGAAAATTCAGTGCATTTATGTATTTCAATTTAATTACCTCAATCATACAACATGTTTTAAATGCAGTAAAGATCAACATGAATGATATTCCAAGTACGATAATTCGAGCGAGACGGACATCGCAGAATTCCGCCATAATTCTGTACCTGCATACATGTCGCAGTAGCTACATGCAAAGTAAGCTGTCAGTTTTATACGGTGTCCCCTTTTAACCGACGTAGGTCATTAGAATGAACGTTCATTTATCATTGCTCAACGAACAACGATATACATATGTATTGCATATACTTGTACTCCACATCGAAAGGCTAATGTAAGAGCTCAGACAAAGATAATCACGTCGCCCGATTGGTTGAGCCCATGTTGCGCTAATAATAGACTACGCGCGCGCGAATTTTTTTTTCACAAGATAGATTCCGCCATTTTGTTCACAGTGCCCGTGTTATTAGCTGCGCATGTAATAATTATCACATTGCACGTGGAATTACTGAACGCACCGCTGTCGCAGGCCTAGTACACCACTACATCCGTGAAGATTTATCAAGTGGAAAACCTCCACATTTTGCCCGGCTATCAGAGGTCAATTTAACGCTTTGGTAATCTGATCAAAATGCGAACACTGACACAAGAAAAATTGAGAGGATTCACATGAATGTAAAAATGTGTTTGTTCGTTTGTTTTTGCTTACGTCTTTTGGATCTTGTGAGAGGGGCTGTTCAAAAGACGTCCAAGTCGCATGAACTTTGGACTTTTGTGGACAAGGAGGATTGGCTGTTTGGGTGTGGACGCACTTCTTCTTCCTGCTTAATTATCTTGTACACCTGGAACTTGTAGTAATCAGACTGATCCAAGTCGGGAGGCCCACGCCCAAGACCGGACTAGGCTGACACCATATCGGTAAGAATGGCGCCCGGAACTTTGAGCTAAGCTTGAGTTTCCGGTCTTGAACAAGAGAGAGCAGCTAGGAAGGGCTAGTCGAAGCTCAGCGCTCTGCCCCTCTGGTAGATGGCGCAGGAATCCTCTGCTCTGTCTGTTGGAAAATCTATAGGCCTAGAAATGGCCTCTTTTCCCACAGCGAACTCCACGCTGATAACTCTTACGTCGCTTTGAGACTCCATCAGTAAGCTAAATCCAACATGGCGTCCTCTTCGACCGCGGGCTAAAGACATCTATCGCAGACCATCATCTGTCAATAATTCTGTCGCCAATACGTCCATTTTCTTTTCGAGTCGCTAGCTTTAATTAATTCGACTCATTTATGAAAAACCATTTGATTCACTGATTGGTTCCTAACATCGAATCGGATTCGAGCTAAACCGAATCAGATTCAATTTCAAAATGCCTCATAACGTTGTACGGTAGCGATAACGGGTTTTCTGCATCAATGATTCTGTAACACGGGATCAGCGATAGGTCCGTTGTCAGAATCGTATATCCTGCTCCATATCCTGCAGGAGCATTATCCCGGAACCATAAGGGGATGGAGATCAGGGAAAATGTTAGAATGATGGGGATGGAGAAAATGTTAGAATTTACCGCCTCCAATGCACTCCGAGCGCATGCGTACGTGTATACATTTCATTCGTTGAACAATGCACTTTCATGCGAATGATCGTAGGTTAAAAAGGGGCATCATATCGTAAAACTATGGTGGCTGATAAGGGCCATAGCGAAAAATTCCTGGTATGCAAATGAGTGGAAATGGCCCGCCAAAACGGATTTTTAAAGAAAATTGAACGTTTTGTTCCTTTTTTTGGCGTTCTAGCGTTCTGGCATACCAGGAATTTTACGCTATGGCCCCAATCAGCCACCATATAAAACTGACAATCTTCCTGGCATAGCGCGATTAGTGACATAAATATACGCAAGTATAGAATCATGGCGGAATTCTGCGATATCCGACTCGCTCGAATAATCGTACTTGGAATATCATTTATGCTGATGTTTACTGCATTTCAAACATGTTGTATGATCGAGGTATTTAAATCGAAATTTATACAAGTAAAAATGAACTTTCTAGATGCGAGGGCTTGGTGTAACTATTTCAATAAGTTCTGGATCTCTGGGGTATCTACTTTTGTGGTTTTTTTCGGAGTCTTATTCGTCATATGGCGAGTTTTATTTGCCCACCAGGTAGTTTGACGGTTGTGAGCTCACCGATAGTCTTCATTCTATCTCAGCTGTGGGTTTAGATTAGGTTTCATTTTGCAGCAAACGGTTATCGAAGGTGCAATAAACGAACCAAACAGTACATTCACTGGAAATGGATATACAAGGTTTGTTCATATCAAACCAACAAGAGACTTGTCTTTTAAATTGCTATAATAATGAGAATAGTTTTCTGAACCTTGTTTGACGTTTCATTTTGTATTTCAGCTTGGCAATACTCTATATCGCGTTTGCTGTAACGAACTGGGTGGCTCCGTCAATTATAAGTGTCTTAGGCCTTAAAATATCATTGATCGTATCTGGCGTTATTTACGCGTGGGTATTCTAATTTGATTAATTAAAAAGCTTGTTATTGTGAAGCACATTTGAAATTACCGTTCTTTATTTCGCAATACTTTCAGCTTGTTCATAGCTTCATTTTTGAAACCAATGACCTGGGCATTATACACAATGTCAGTCCTTCTTGGATCTAGCGCTGCAGGTTTGTTTATATGACCATGCTTAATCAGGTGACCCTGATAACCATCTGTCGCATATATACTCGTTTATACATGGGCCAAGTCATATGATAGGCTAATTTAGGTCTGCTTACTAATATGTCATTCATTTCCTTTATTAAAAAAGACCTTGAAAATATACCGATCACCGCTTAATTTGTTGGCCGATATTATTTGTAAATTAGACCCAAATAAGCTTTTCATGACTAGATGCATAGATGAATAAGAATAACACGTGGTCGGTTAGAAACTATATATTTTCTTATTTCAGTTTTATGGACGGCACAAGGAAGTTACTTGACAATAAATTCTGATTCAGCTACAATACCGATAACAAGTGGTATTTTCTGGGCATTGTTCCAGACAAGGTGGGTGCTGTGATATTGGAACTTCTAAGAATTCGGTTTCGAGAGCGTAACCAGACAAGATAACCAGAAATTCATTGATACTAGAACCATGAATTTTTAGTACAACCTTTATGGTTACAAATTCGTAACTGCATTGACTCTGTTCGATGGCTATGAAGAGCAAACCATCGTTCGGTGAAAATAAAGAATTGCATTACGTTCTCTCTCTTTTTCAGCATGTTATTTGGAAACCTTTACGTCTATTTTACTTTCAAAGGCAACATAACGGTAGATGCCGAATCTAGGACTACGTTATTTTCAGTATTTACAGCACTGTGCGTGGCGGGCGTTTTGACTATCACGATATTGTTTTGTTTGAAGGATCGGAAAGAGAAAGTTGAATCTGCTCAATCCAAAGACCAAATCAATTCAGTGTATGACTTCCTACAATGTATAATTCTTTTTAAAAAGACGATAGATTTTCGATAAATAAGGTGCTTTTTCGTTCCACAGCGAGCAAGACGACCGCAGTCCAGGCCCACTACAAGCCCTCAGTGAGTTCAAATCATTCATTCACTTTAGAATGCCGGCGAAATGCATTTGTTTCTTGCTTTTTCTTATTCGTCTATTACAGAAAGATCATTTCAGTTATTCCTCACAGGACGCATGATGCTGCTTAGTATTACATTTGGATTTACAGGTATGAATGTACTTATGTACTAGCATTTATATTCATTTTCTTTCGGAGATGTCTAATATAGAGCATACAGCATACAACATCGGATAGCAAAGTATGTTGTTATATTACATATGTAGAAAGTTCAGGTAACCGAAAAAAATCTACAAAAAGCTATAGCGACATGAATCTCATTTTCTAATGAGAACAAACGAACATTTTCGGAATCGTATCCTCCATCAGAACTGTCCCTCTTACAGAACGATCAACCATTCTTGATTTCCTGTTTCGATACTCCAGGTCTTACAGTCACATTCTTGGGTGGTGTTTACGGTACAAGTGTCGGCCATTCGCAGCATTTTGAAGCCGATGCTAAAGGTCTGATCGGAATTTGTGGAATGTTCATCGGAGTTGGTGAAATTCTTGGTATTTATCAAACTAATCACCGGTATCCAATTAAATGAAAATGAGTATTCATTCGAGCTGGTGAAATTATCGGTAATCATGATGTAAATCATCTTCAACGCTTTTGAAATGAACATTTTTCTACCTGTAATCGCCAGGTGGTGCTCTATTTGGTTTATGCGGTAAATGGATGAGACGATTTGGCAGAGATCCGATCATACTGTTTGGATTTCTCGTAAATATAACAACGTATTATCTGATATTTTTGAATCTTCCACAAATGTCTCCCATCGAGGAGACACACGGTGCCGTTTATGTGCATTTCGGGTGAGTATTCAATTTCTCAAGCACTCTCTTAAACGTTTTATCATCTATATTTCATATGTTTATGTACATACATTGAAAAATGCATTTCCAAACCGTTGACGGAAAAGGACAGCGCGAGTGTCGTTACTGTCTTGTAGATTCTATAATTGGAGGAACAATCTTTATCAAAGGTTGAAACGGATTTTATTTTTCAGATACTATTCAAAGTATCTGGCGGTAATCTGCGGATTTCTAGCGGGTTTGGGCGACAGTAGTTTTAATACGCAGGTATATCAAGACAGTATCAAGATTACATCGAGCACTTACGCGGGGCGGGGGTCTTATCGAAAACGACAAATTAGAATATTAAGCAACATTTAATGAAATTAACCGTAACATAAACGCATTCTAATCACTTGATTTGGTATTTTTTTCAGGTTTATTCCATTCTCGGGTCATTATATCCTGATGACAGTGCTCCAGCATTTGCACTTCTCAAATTCGTTCAGGTAACGTTCGCCCTACCCAAACATTCACTTATTTCTTTCGACCCAGTTTCCAATTCATCAAAATTAACAAAATTTTCTGACTGCAATAGAAATACCCGAATATCTTTTAACGTTTTCGTTATTTTCTGATCGCCGCAACATACGAATCAGGTTATTAACAATGAAGACGAGAAATAGGATAAAATACAAAATTCATAAAAACTATAATAAACAGCGGTTATAAAATATGAATAAACACAACAAATAAGAAATTAAACAATGGACAAATATTTACACATGCATATTCTCGAAGGCCTAGGAGACAAATTTTGGTTTATTTGGGGGAACTCGTAATACATGTTCTTTATTATTATCATTCTTTATTTACGATAATATTACATTAGACAATTACAGATAATATTATGGTATTATAATGTAACATAAGTCGAATAATATGTAATTTTGAATTTTTTTGGAATTGGCTTCGTTCTCATGATAGGGATGTTGTTTTCTAACTTCCAAAGGTCTTTTCAAGTTCAAGCGATAAACTGAAATATAAAAAGATAAACAGAAGATGGGCAATATTTGTAGCACGTAAACAATACGAATGTCATCTATAGCCGTCTTAGACATTTCTTTTTGTCTAGTCTTTGTTCGCTGCCGTTGGATTTTTCTACAGTACAGTCCTAGAGCTTCAATTCCAGCTGTTGATTTTGGTCATAGGAACAACTTCAGCAACTCTGTCATTTTTTGCGGTCGAATGGTCAACTATCAAGACTATTCGCAGTGAGTATGAAAAATGGAATTGTCAAAAAAAATGAAATTGTTAACATCGTAGTCTTTATATTCATTTTTCTAATCAATTCGAGGTATATTCGTACATCCCGTCAAGTAATTCGTTCAAACTGCGCATTAAAACAGTTGTATATAAGTATGCCACCGTAATGACGCGCAAGTATACGTACGTGTGAAATGTTTATGTTTTTGTAAACTCATTATGTTAAATGACAATAATGAGTAATATTATCAATGATAATAGATGGCAAATGATAGTTAATCGGTTGTGCATCCAAAGCTTCAATTGGAATAAACCTGAGTTCGGAAAAAGCAGCACCTTGTTCTACTTGAATTTGTAGCTGTAACTGAAATGGTAAATTTACATCCTAGATAAAAAATCAGTTTTTGAAAAATTGCAGATAAGCCGCCGCAGAGTGAAATGCTAATGTCTGCTGTCGATATTGGACAAGCAACCGAACAAACGGAGGTGTGAAGACTCCCCCGTCACAAGCTTCAGTTCATGATTGCAGTGTTTTAAGTTTTTAGTATGAGACTTATTTATAGATTTTGTAATATAAGTAATTTGAAAAATATAGATAGTTTTGCAATTTTGTACAGACGTCTTTTATGGTCAGCCCTTTAGTGGAGAAGTTGTTGGTTAAAATCTTCGAGGGATCCAGATATGATGATGTCTTCCGTTCCCCCAAGAGGTTCCTATCTATGGCAGTTCTGACGAAGAAAGTTCCTTGGTATTGCGGGGTTCGACCTGGCGGGTCTTCGTAACATCTGGAGTGTTCTCGTACAGACCGGTGACTTCTGCTGATGTAGTCGGTGTAGATGGTCGCACTAACCGTCTTCCTGATATTCAATTTCAATCAAGGTATCAACGTATATTTCTAAAATGATATATACTGCAACTTTTTTCTATCTTTCAAGCAATACAAAATGATATGGTGAAAATCAAAACGCCCGCATCGCTGAGTACTGTGAATACTGAAAATAACATAGTCCTAGTTTCAATAAACATATCAATGGTTTTGCAAAGTCATCGACGAATAGGATAAGTACCTCTAGCGATAGTTCTTCCGGTTATTGAGGGAAATGTAAAGAATGAATGAGCCATAATCATCATGAAGAGTAAACGATCGAAAATATGAAAATTAAGGAAATACTTTATGTTGTTTATTTTGAAAAAAACACCACAATATAAAGAACCAGTAGTTGGAAGGTATAACACAATCATTCATAATGAAAAGCGGAATAAAGATTTAAAATCATGTATTTGTACAAATCATCAATAACCTCGTTTTGTTTTCAAAAAGTTGTTTATTTTTTCTAGATAATGTAAATATTTGTATAATACAACATTTTCCCTCCACATGCCATGGAAATGGTAGAAGAGTAATAAATTATATGTTTGTAGTTTTTTTTCAAAATAAGCAAGTTAATTGATGGCAGACACGACCTAACAAAAATATCTTCTAAAATAGAACTTCGCGTCGAAAAGATTACCTAGAAATCTTTTGTGTTATAAGCATTAAACTCTGCAATTTAACTTGAAGCATGTGGATTTTTCATCACATCTTGGTTTGTTCGGTTTCTTGTCCTTTGGTCACACTGACGGCAGCGAACTGCATTTCGTTCGATGGCTTATCTGCAAAATAACGGTTAAGGTTTGAAGTTCACGTAAAAGAAGGTGTGGCTTTTTCCAATTACCATTAAACCACGTGCGTATTGCAATCAAAGCATTGGATGCGCAACCAAATATTATGTTTCTATATTCATCAGATTCATTTTTTGTTGATTACTCAATTATTCAATATTTTTATTTTCACCATTCTTTATGTATTCTAGCCCAAACATATGGTAACGGACCAACTAGTTGTCATTGATACAGTTTACTAAGTATTAATAGAAAATCATATGCCGCTTGCTTCGATTCTTCCAAGGCAGATTTAGAAGACAGGTCTGTGAAATGATGCTACCATCTTTATAATTCTATGAATATGTATATCTTATTCGCACACAATTCCACACGTTCTTTCGACGGATTCAGTTGAATACGTTTTAATACAAATGTTCTATCACGCAGTTTGAAGGGAACAAAGATGTATGAATGTTCATACAACCATTTATAAAGCAATGTCAATACAAAGGCTTGTTTTTACAAATTCATTTTCTTCGACAATCCCTTTTATTCAAACTCACCGCTAATTTTCTTTATCGTTGACCACTCGACCGCGATGAATGACAGAGTTGCTGTAGTCGTTCCTATGACCAAAATCAACAGCTGGAATTGAAGTTCTAGGACTGTGCTGTAGAAAAATCCGACGGCAGCGAACAAAGACTAGACAAGAAAGAAATGTCTAAACAACTATATACGAACGAAAAATGCTTTGTTCAAGCTTCATATTGCCCATCTACTCCTAACTTTTAATATTTCAGTCTACCGCTTACACGTGAAGGTCAATATGACATCATGTGCATAACTTCTGCAGTTATTAACTCAAGTCGGAAAACACACCGGTTTCGGTGATCAGAAAATAAGGAAAACGTTGGGATTTATTGCAGGAATTTGATTTGAGATGAAAAATATTTTGTTAATTTCCTTGACCGAGACCGAGGTTAAAACAAGGAAATTTTCTACTTAGGAAAGGGTGAACGTTACCTGGACAAATTTATACAGTGCAAATGCAGGAGCACTGTCATCAGGATATAGTGACCCGAGAATGGAATAAACCTGAGAAAATACAAAATCAAAGATGTTCTGGTTAAATCGATGGTTATATCATATTGGGTAATTACGTAATTCCCTTCTATTTCTTCTATGATGATGTAGATTTCGTATTTTAGGATGATTGATATCAATAACTGATAACAGTTCGTAATGATAATCTATAACCCGGTATATAAATATAATCATTGCACTTTACATTACGATGCAATAAGAATATATAGATAGGTCTAAAAAAGATATCATTAAAAAGTTATACAAGTTAAAAGCGAATGCAATTTCATTCAAGCATCACGAATCAGATCGTCAGGATTTATTTGTTTTAGAAGCCTACCTGCGTATTAAAACTACTGTCACCCAAACCCACTAGAAATCCGCAGATTATCGCCAAATGCTTTGAATAGTATCTGAAAATAAATTACGTTTCAAGATTTGATAAAGATTGTCATGCAATCGACAAGACAGTAACGATACTCGCGCTGCCCTTTTTGTCAACGGTTTGGAGACACATATTTGAATCAACAATCGGTGGGACACAACAATTCATGTGTACCGGTATATAAAATGTTCTTGGCATTAGTAGTGCTTTATCAAAATTTTAGTATTAATAAGCATGTACTTACCCGAAATCCACGTACACAGCACCGTGGGTATCTTCGATGGGAGACATTTGTGGAAGATTCAAAAATATCAGATAATACGTTGTTATATTTACGAGAAATCCAAACAGTATGATCGGATCTCTACCAGATCGTCTCATCCATTTACCGCATAAACCAAATAGAGCACCGCCTGGTGATTACAGATAGAAAAAATATTCATTTCAAAAGCGTTGAAGATTATTTGCATTATGATTACCGATATTTGATAATATTTATCTATGTTCATTAATCGGATACCGGTGATTAGCTCGAGATGGAAATAGAGTGAGGTTTTTGTAACTGCAGTTGACATTACGGCTTATCACAATTCAACTATTAAACTTACAACCATTCTTTTTTAAAATGACATTAAAAAGCGGATATTATCCAGAATCGTGGAGCCATGAATTTATTGTCCCGATACATAAAAGTGGCCCCGGCCCCGTTGCCCATAGTTACAGAGGCGTTACCATTCTCTATGTATTCTAGCCCAAACATATGGTAACGGACCAACTAGTTGTCATTGATACAGTAAGTACTAAGATACTAAGTAATAATAGAATATCATATGCCGCTTGCTTCGATTCTTCCAAGGCAGATTTAGAAGACAGGTCTGTGAAATGATGCTACCATCTTTATAAATCTATGAATATGTATATGTTATTCGTGAAAAGTTTATTGACTGTCAATAAAAGCTTAAAAAAGGTAAAATATAAATATACGTGTACCAAGGATTTCACCGATTCCAATGAATATTCCACAAATTCCAATCAGGCCTTTAGCATCGGTACCAAACCGTTTCGAATGACCGACGCATGTTCCATAAACACCACTGAAGAATGTGACCGTAAGGCCTGAAATATCGAAATAGAAAATCAAGAATTGCTGATAGTTCTGGGGGACAGTTATCTCGAAAATCTTCTTTCATTCTCGTTAGAAAATACGATTGAATATAAATGCTTATTAGTAGCCTACATTCATACCTGTAAATCCAAATGTAATACTAAGCAGCAACATACGGCCTGTTAGGAATAACTGAAATGATTTTTCTGTAAATAAACAAATAAGAGAAAGTAAATAATTGATGCCGTTGGCAGCATTCGAGAGGGAATAAATGATGTGAACTCACTGAAGGCTTGTACTGGCCCTGGACTGCGGTCGTCTTGCTCGCTGTGGAACGAACATAGAATATCATTTATCAAAAACCTATTTTCTTTTTTAAATTAATCATACATTAAAGGACATCATACACTGAATTGATTGGGTCTTCCGATTGTGCAGATTTGACGTTCTGTTTTCTATCTTTCAAACTAAATAGTATGGCGAAAGTCAAAACGCCCACCACGCAGAGTGCAGTAAATACTGAAAATAACGTAGTCCTACTTTCGGCATCCACTGTTATATTGCCTTTGAAAGTAAAATAGACGTACAGGTTGCCGAACAACATACTGGAAAAATAGAAAACTCATTCAAAATCTTTATTTACCGAGCTGTTCTTCAGTTTCAACCTCCGACCATAGCGAAGGAGAGTCACATGAATATTTGTTCTTCATAACCATAGAGTCAAGGCCGTTATGAATTTGTAACCGTATGGGCTATATCCGATGATAATATTTCAATCTGTGAAATGGTTTTACTCTCGAAACCGTAGAAGTTTGAACTTTAGACAGCCCACCTGGTTTGGAACAATGCCCAAAAAATGCCACTTGTTATTGGAATTGTAGCAGAATCAGAATTGATTGTCAAGTAACTTCCTTGTGCCGTCCATAAAACTGAAAATGATTATAAAAAAGCCTATATAGGTTTAATATACAGATGTATATCAGGGTCACCAGATTAAGCGTCCACAAACCTGCAGCGCCAGGTCCAAGAAGGACTGACATGGTGTATAGTGCCCACGTCATTGGTTTCAAAAATGAAGCTATGAACAATCTGAAAGAATTGCAAAATGAATAAAAGTAATTTCAAATGTGTTTCACCCTTCAATCCTCTAAATCAAACTAGAATACCCACGCGTAAATAACGCCGGATACAATCAATGATATCTTGAGGCCTAAGACACTTATAATTGACGGAGCCGCCCAGTTTGTTACAGCAAACGAGGCATAAAGTATTGCCAAGCTGAAATACAAAAGGAAACGTATTATGTCGAAGACACGTTTCAGAAAACTATTCCCTATATAGAAAAATTCAAAAGATAAGTCTTTTTGTTGGTTCTATATAAACAAACCTTGTATATCCATTTCCAGTAAATGTACTGTTTGGTTCTTTTATTGCTCCTTCGATTACCGTTTGCTACAAAATGAAACCTAATCTCAACAACAACTGTGATACAATCTCAACAACAACTGTGATACACTGAACCGGTGAGCCCACAACCGTCAGACTTCCCGGTGGGTAACTAAAGTATCAAATCAAACTCGCTAAATGAGCCCGAAAACCGGTCCAAGAAGAAGAAACCTCTCTTAGTCTGCAGTCAAGATAAACTGTCTCCAACTAGAACTAGGGCACTTTATGTATCAAACCTGCAAATCTGTAGATCTGGAACTAATCCCACGCCTTTGAAGAATGCCCCCCCCCCCCCGAGTTACGTTAATTAAGCTCCCAATTGCGGATTTTGATTAAGGATCAGAATAGCCCACAACTGTTGAAATGAATCAAGTCTGTGGTCCAGAGGCAAATGCCATAAACGTTGAACTAGATCCAGAACTTACTGAAATTAACCTATTACCAAATTAAACCAAGCCCAGCACATCTAAAGAATTCAGTCTTTCATTTGGACATATATTTCAATTTAGGTACCTCAATCATACAGCATGTTAGAAATGCTGTAAAGATCAACATGAATGATATTCCAAGAACGATAATTCGAGCGAGTCGGATGTCACAGAATTCCGCCATGACTTTGCCTGTCGCTATTAGCGGCATGCCAAGGACGGGTTTGTCAGTTTTATAATTTATGATGGCGCACCGACTAGTAATTTGCGGGAAAGTTCGTTGTTAAACGAATAAAGCGCTTCTACTACACGTTTTGGTAATATATTTCCTATATACAAGCCTCTGTTTGGGTGTACGTACGGTCGGGACATTAAAAAAAATGAGAAAGAATTTCGTTTTTCGAAAAAGAAATCCTGCTTTTGAATGCTTCTTAATTTTCTTTGTTTTTAATTTTTCATTGTTTTCTTTTTTCTATTCCCAAGGATGCAGGTCGACCCGAGATCCGGAATGCGTTAACTATGTACCTTTCAGTGCTTTCAATATTCGGTCAAGAAAACACTGCGGATTCGGAATTGATCTAGCATAATGCAATTAATATTTCCTTCTCAATGTCACTCTTTCCTTCGTGAAATCCTTTTGCAAATGCAATCATTGTTGAATTATTATGATGATGATATAACACGTAAAAGCTATCTGCACAGCGGAGATAACGGGTTTTCTGCATTAATGATGCTATTACTCGCTTTAAATCCAAAGAGAAAAATTGCGTATACAATCATAAGAACCATTTCAACAAGACTCTAAATGCAGAACGGCACCATGCAAGTACGGTTATGAAAATATATAAAATGAAAGCAATGGTACATGTTTAATTGAAAGCGTGAGCTCATTTTTGTTTCGAA
The DNA here is from genome assembly GCF_964204645.1 of Tubulanus polymorphus. Taxonomy (NCBI): domain Eukaryota; kingdom Metazoa; phylum Nemertea; class Palaeonemertea; order Tubulaniformes; family Tubulanidae; genus Tubulanus; species Tubulanus polymorphus. The sequence goes on along the minus strand of NC_134028.1, from coordinate 8,554,364 downwards.
AGCCTCCAATATAAAAAGATGGATCTTTTGACCATCCGCGGAAACGCAGTCAGAAATAGTACGGTCAGCCCAAAAAACTGCAGAAGCAAATAAATGAATTTAAAACCGATGAAGATATAATTTATTTCTTATCCAAATTTCTGGCAGTTTGGTATACAGTGGAATGGCAAAGGGTGTCGTGCCCAGAATGCCAATTGTCGCAACGGTCAAGAAATCTACGAAAACCATACACAGCAAACGAAAAAGAAATTCGAAACGGATAGAGAAAAAACGCTGAAAATACAATGCAAAGCACCTTAAGACTGGTCGTAGTGCGGTAAATAGAGCACCTGATCCGTCGAAAAAAGAGTCAATTATCATTCCTAAAACTGAAGCTAGCCGATATACCCGCAGATACATTCTACAACAAAAAATATGGTCCCAGCGTTCTAGGGGGTGATCGTTCATTCCTTGGACTCAAAGCGGCAGAAAAGAGCGCTGTTGTCACATTTCATATACCATCGTCCCACTGATTGTCCTGCCGCTGTGACTCTCAAACTGCTAAATAATGACATTTTCGAGAATTGATTTATTCCCTTAGAAGAAAAAAGTTATCGGTTCATGATTGTTAAGTCGCTTAAAACGAGTTGTCTTGTCTTTTTTGATTATTTAATCTTAAAAAAGGAGTTGTCTTGTCATTTTTTTATTATTTGATCTTAAAAAAAAAATTGCCTCTGTTGTGTATTAGATCGGTAGTGTCCTTTATGAACCCACCACAGGAAAACCCTGTTAGCCTAACCGTGGTTAGTGGCTTATCCGTGGTTAGGCTAACCTGGGGCGGCGCAGGAATCGTCTCGTCTTAGTCTCACATTCTAGATGTTTGCAGGACTTTATGTTTGTGTTTTTGCATTCGCATTGTATAGTATTGATCCTCCCGCTTTAAAAAGAAAATTTCCTTCCGAAATTTCAAAACCAGAAAAATAAAGCGAGTTTTGTTTTTGTTTTGAAAATACAAATCTTATCTAGTAAATTGATGATACACACGAGCTAACAAAAATATCTTCTCTATTAAAGAACGATTTTACGTCATTTTTAGATTAAGTCGAAAACTATATGAAAATTGTTTGTATTATAAACATAAAACACTGCAATTTTAACTTGAAGCTAATGACGGGTATTTCTTCACATCTTTGTTTGTTCGGTTTCTTGTCCTTTAGTCACACTGACGACAGCCACTTGCATTTCATTCGGTGGCTTATCTGCAAATTTTCAAAATATCATTTAGTATGTTTGGGGTCCAAGAAAAGGAAGGTGCGGCTTTTCAACAATGGCGACCTCGAGGACCGCCACAAAATGGCGTCTAGTAACTGGAAACTTCTTTTTGGAACCTGCGTATTGCAATTGAAGCATCGGATGTACAACTAAATTTTGCGATTCTACATGTCCCATTAATTACTATACGTAAAGAACTGCCTGTATCATCCACATTTCTTAATGAAATGTTTTGATTTTCCACCAAATGATAGAATGTAACGGTACTTTTTGATTATTTTCGTGGTTTTCTATGGTAATATGCTTAGTGATTTCCTAGCAATTGATTACATTGTTGTAGTGATTTTGTGTAATTCTGATTTAGAACAGATCACTGTTAAATCATTTCTATATCTCTGAAACAAAAAGCCTAGATGGTATGCTGGTTTTAGGAAACCAAATCTTTCTATCAGTAGATATCAGATGTTCCATAGATTTTGGGGTTAAGAATCCCTATTTGATTGCCAAGTCATCAAGTGAGCTGTCTGTTGTCTACGAGGTGAGATCTTTCGATTTGTCATGCAGAGGTCATCCGGTGGGCCTATAATCGGCCTATACTTTTTTGACTAAAAAGGAAATGCTGACTATGAATGGAGCCGGCTATCATAAGATGCCGATTCAGTACTCTATTACAAAACTTCGTCTAGAGGAAGTCTCAATCCAGTGTGGTTCCAACAGGATGGTGCGCAATGTCTTGCAGCACGCAAAACAATTGATGTTCTGCATAGGCATTTCGGTGACAGAATCACAGCGCTGCAAACTGTAAACGACTGGGCCCCATACTCGCCTGACCTAAATCCACTGGACTTGTGGGGCTAGCTGAAGGACACAGTGTGCCAAAACAAACCAGAAACTATTGATGATTTCAAGAGAAACATCTGCAATAACACAGATGATTGGCGACGTACTGAGAAATTTCAACAATAGACTGAATCAAGTGATAAAATTGAAAGGTTCTCCCATCTAGCATATTTTGTAAACTAATTGGATTATAGTAAAGTAATTTTTTGTGGTGAAAAGTATTATTGTAGTCCATCTCTCCTGAAGATTTGGCTGATTTATCTCAAACGGTTTGAAAATGACAGGCAGTTCTTTATGTATAGTAATTAATGGGACACCCTGTATATCTTTCAATTCAATTTTTGTTAATTACTCAATAACTCAATATTTTTCTTTTCGCGAAATGATATACTGAAAATATACCAAATCTCGCACGTACGTGCGAAGTTGAATACATTTTCGACGAATGTTTTATTTAACACGAAGTTTGAACGGATCAAATGAGCGGGGAATGAGCTCGAATCACTAAGAGCCATACGAATACAACTACTTCAGTTCATTACTTTCGACAATCCCTTCCCAGAACTTATATTCACACTCACCGCTAATTTTCTTGATCGTTGACCATTCGACCACGAAAAATGACAGAGTTGCTGTAGTCGTTCCTATGACCATAATCAACAGCTGGAATTGAAGCTCTAGGACTGTACTGTAGAAAAATCCAACGGCAGTGAACAAAGACTAGACAAAAAAAGAAAATCAAAACAGCTATAGATGAAAAATGCATTGTTCATATGCGTCATATTACCCATCATCTGTCTAACTTTTAATTTTTCAGGATTTCATTGGAGATAAAGAACTTGTTAATTTCCATCGGAAATCGGTAAGTATATATTTAGGAACAAAGGTGAACGTTACCTGAAAAAATTTATAAAGTGCAAATGCAGGAGCACTGTCATCAGGATATAGTGACCCGAGAATGGAATAAACCTGAAAAATACCAAATTAAGTGATTGGGCAGCGTTATGTTGTGGGGTAAATTTCATGGTTTTATCCCATTGGGTAAAAATACGTAGTACTTCCATATCTCTTACGAGATATTTTAGGATAATGAAGATAGATACAGTTCATAATGATGGTTTTTACATTGATATACAAATATAATCATTGTATTTTACGTTGCGACGTAATCAAAATATATACAGACATACAGATAGGCATAACGATGCAAAGATTCAAATGTTATGTAAGTTAGATTGATTCATTCTTAAATGCTCAATGAACTGATGGTAGAAGATATTTTTTCACGCTCGAGTATCGAAGGATCATGAAATGTGTTTGCCTTTTATCAGGAATTTATTTGTTTTATATACCTGTGTATTAAAACTACTGTCGCCCAAACCCACTAGAAATCCACAGATTACCGCCAGATGCTTTGAATAGTATCTGAAATAAATTCCGTCTCAAGATTTGATAAAGATTGTTTTTCCCAATCATACAATTAACAACTACAAAACAGAAACGATAGATATTCCAGCTGCGCTGTTTGTCAACGGCTTGGAAATACGTACGATCAGTCGGACACAATTCAAGTCAAATATATTCATATAAAATGTTCCTGAAAATTTGAATATGAGCATGGCGTACTCACCCAAAATCCACATACACGGCGCCGTAGGTATCCTCAATTGGGGACATTTGTGGAAGATTCAAAAATATCAGATAATACGTCGTTATATTTACGAGAAAACCAAACAGTATGATCGGATCTCTACCAAATCGTTTCATCCATTTACCGCATATGCCAAAAAGAGTGCCACCTGATTAACACAGATAGAAAAATATAGAAATACGTTTATTGCGAGTTCCTTATTATTGAAGATCACTTAGAAAATATTACCGAGAATTTCACCAGCTCCGATGAATATTCCACAAATTCCGATCAGACCTTTAGCATCGGTACCAAACCGTTTCGAATGACCGACGCATGTTCCATAAACACCACTGAAGAATGTGAGCGAAAGACCTGAATATCGAAATTGAAAATCAAGGATGGATTTGCAGCGATAACTTTTCTTGGCAATAGGGATTGCGCATTTGCGTAGGGGCAGTTAAGGTAAAATATGTCCAAAACGCCGTTACTGATTTGAAGCTTACCGATCGTGATTCAGATTCTAATGAAGGCAACATTGGTTAGCCGAAACTTGTTAACAATATTTTTGTATATATGTAAAATATAACGTGAAAAATCCAAAGTGTTTGCCTCTTGGCATATGGTTTACAGAATGTATGACATCTTCCTATTCATAGAAATGTGATCAGCGCGAAAAGACTATCCTAATAAGTTTATTCATACCCGTAAATCCAAATGTAATACTGAGCAGCAGCATACGTCCTGTTATGAATAACTGAAATGATTTTTCTGTAAATAAACGAATAAGAAAAAGCAAGAAATAGATGCAGTTCGACAGTATGTATTCGAAAGTGAATGGTTCAACTCACTGAGGGCTTGTACTGGGCCTGGACTGCGGTCGTCTTGTTTGCTGTGGAAGGAAAAAAGTCATTTGGAAAAAAAAATCCGGGGAATGATACGTTATGTGTAAAGGGTGTACCATAGGAAATTTCACTTAGTTTGTTATCAACTTAGTTATATGTACTTTGATTAATTTGGTCTAGAATGAAGCCAGTGGATGTTCACTGCTGTGAAATGGTTAAGGTTTTGGGTTTCTATTATCTTAAAATAGGGATTGACCCTGTTATTCATTTGATTGATAGATTTCGTTTGATTTTTTTTTGAGTTGGTTTCCCTTACAAACCCACCACACCGGCCTGGAGCGAAACAGAGGGTTTGATTTTGATATCGGAAATCGAAGAACAGATATACTTGTGTGATCGGCGGTCGAATTTTTTGTTTAAATCGAAGTACAAAATTGAGACACTCGGTTGCAGTTCATTAAAACAATTTTGGGATTAACGTATGAATTGTTTCAATCGGCAACTCTTTTCATAATTCAAGTGCTATAGTTGGAATAATTGAAATAAATGACCAAATTGACACTTTGTCGATCACCACTTCTAGGTCCTAATTGATGCATCAGTGATTTTCCACGAAAGTTTTTCAGTATGAAGTAAACATCCTATGGCTTCATTATAGAAGAAATTGATTGAAGTACATAACTCTGTGTATTAGAATTAACTAGAACTAATCAAACCTGAGTGACATTTTTTACGGGACAGCCTGTACATACGTAGATCAGAGACATACACTGAATTGATTGGCTTTTCCGATTGTGCAGATTCGACGTTCTCTTTCCGATCCTTCAAACAAAACAATATCGTGAAAGTCAAAACGCCCGCCGCGCAAACTGCTGTAAATACTGAAAATAACGTAGTCCTGGTTTCGGCATCCACCGTTATATTGCCTTTGAAAGTAAAATAGACGTACAGGTTTCCGAACAACATGCTGAAAAATAGAGACATTTTCATTGTAAGTGTATTTTCTCAATTTCCGGACCATTTCAGTTCATTACTCTCCAGCCACAGCGAGAAAGGAGTCCAGTGATGGATTTCCTTCAATCGCTATTGAAAACGTTCGAGAGTGAAGAATTTGTACAGTTTTCACGATAAATTATTCATGATATTATTATTATGATAATGCTTCAATTTCTGATTTCTTCAATTTTCACGTTTTTAAACAGGAATTCGATTCCGAAACAAATAAAACGTCCCACAGTACCTGCTCTGGAACAATGCCCAGAAAATGCCACTTGTTATCGGTATTGTAACTGAATCAGAATTTATTGTCAAGTAACTTCCTTGTGCCGTCCATAAAACTGAAATGAATTAAAAACATATAGTTTAACCCCGATACCGTGTTCGTTATTCCACGGTATTTTTGCTTCAGAGATACATCACAAAATTTTGCGCATCGGCTAGTCGAATGATAGGCTTAATCATATAGTTCAAGGAAATCGTGGCTGTCCAGATTATACATATTGTTTTCACACGCTGAAGATATTCAACACAGAAACACTACTGACCTGCTCCAGCAGATCCCACAAGGACTGACATGGTGTATAGTGCCCAGGTCATTGGTTTCAAAAATGAAGCTATGAACAAGCTGAAAGAATAACGGAACAAAAATCGGTAATTTCAAATGTGTTTCACTTCAATCCTCTAAATCAAATAAGAATACCCACGCGTAAATAACGCCAGATGCGATCAATGATATCTTGAGGCCTAAGACACTTATGATTGACGGAGCCGCCCAATTTGTTACAGCAAACGCGACATAGAGTATTGCCAAGCTGGAATACAAAATGAAACGCAACATGTTAAAGACAAGTTCCAGAAAACTATTCCTGACATCAAGATTGAAGAAGGCAGGTCAATTGTTGGTTAAATGAACAAACGTTAAAACCACACCTGACGATGATTTTTAGGGTCGTGTATTTTATATTTTATATTTTTTGATTAAATGAATTCTCGATTTTAAAATTCTTTTAATTTGTCTATAGTGGGTTTTTATCTTATTGGACAAACCTTGTATATCCGTTTCCAGTGAATGTACTGTTTGGTTCGTTAATTGCACCTTCGATAACCGTTTGCTGCAAAATGAAACTTTATCTCAACCCACAACTGATATAGAATGACTATAACCTGGTGGGTAACTCAAATGTAAAAAAGTCATTAAGACAAATCAAATTCCCGGAAACTGGTCCACAAAGTAGAAAACCCTTTAAGTCCTGTCGAGATTAACCCCTACTACTAAAACTAGGGTCACAAAATCAAACCTGCAAATCTGTATATCTGAAACTAAACCCGCACCTGTGAACAAAGCCCCGACTTACATGATTTCAGCCTCCAACTGCGGAACTTGATCACGGATCAAAAGAGCCCAAAAACAGTTACCGTTGAAACGAATCAAGTCAGACCCGATAGAGGAATCGAGTAAGTGAAACATCTGTGGCTCAGAGGCAACACCCAAATAGAACAATAAATCTCCAGAAGAAAACCAAACCAATTTAAAATCTATGAATACCTCAATCATACAACATGTTTGAAACGCAGTAAAGATCAACGTGAATGATAGTCCAAGAACGATAATTCGAGCCAGTCGGATATCGCAGAATTCCGCCATAATTCTATATGTCGCTATTAACTACAAGTCAAGTTAAGCTATGGTCAGTTCTAATGATAAGGTGTCCCCTTTTAATTAACCGAATACAAACTCATTGGCATGAAAGTTCATATTTGTTCAACGAATACGTACATGTATATTAGACATACGTATAACCTTATACTGCAATTTACGTGTTTTGGCAATCTGGGATAATTTATTTTGATAGTAATAATGATAATTTATTTTCTTACATAGCGCACTCCTACAAAGTGTTATCAGTGCGCTTTACATCAGTATAAAATAAAACATGATATATATAATATAAGTTTTCGAGTTCTTCTTAAAACATTGCACTGATGAATTTAGGTTAATACTCAAATATTCCGTGAGTGTTGGTTAAAATTTCATTCTCACGGTATACCATGAGCGAAATAATTGAAACGAACTACAGTTAACGTTGCTTAACTCAAACGAACAGGAACCGGCTAGATTTGTCCGTGTGCGAGTAAAACGATGTTTACTGTAATTCTTGGTTAGTCTAATACAGGACTATGTATCTATCGTGGGGCAAGTCTGGTTTCAAAGGTCTCGGTCCCATCAACTGGGTTAAATCTCTAGACTGAGGGATGTTGATAACCTGGCCAATCTTGCGCCTAACTCAAGTGGGCGTGGTTGAATTGGGTTGAACCGAGGTTTTACTTCTTCCATAGGTTCTCGAGTTGAAATAGTTCATTTATAGTTCAATCAGTCTGCAGGCTCGGGTCCGCGGTTCTGGTCAAGTTTGATTTCCTCGTCAAAATCAGATCGTTTCCAATGCTTTAACTCTAGATTAATATTATGGATTGATATTCTAACCGGTATCCGTGGAATTGGGTCCTGTAGTCAAATCTACTAGCAAACTGTGGAACAGGCTCTACTGACACTACCTCTTGTGAAGACCACTGAACAGGTGATCTGATAAATGAATCTGGTTTATATACCAGTAAGACAAATCCAAATTTAAAATCCAGTGAATGGGACGAAACCAAAATGAAGATATATATTATGGACAGTTTTATTTTTAGAACACATTAAAAATACATAATTACAAATATCAATATATTTCATTTCTTATAAAATTTTATTTGCCGTGCAAAAAATATATAAAGAGTCGTTTTGGAAGAAATTTTTGGTGCTTTGATCATTTCATATACTGGAACCTATCTCTGCATACCCTCTGCGATTATGTACACTTCCTGAGTGCTCGACCACGAAAAAAGACAGAGTTCCTAAAGTTGTTCCTATGACCATTATCAGTAGCTGAAACTCGAGCCGTAGGGCTGTACTGTAGAAAAAGCCAATAGCAGCCAACACCGCCTGAAGCCGATATAAGAAAATGATTATTCTACTCCATATGAAATGTCTATGTATAAATGAAATGGAAGGTTTACACATTACATGCATCAATTTGATAGAATACCTATATACATGTAGTTCCTATGGCCCAAGGGACCCAGTTGCATGATTTAGTCCAAAAGTGTTCTTAAATTCTTAATCAAGATTGGTTATGACCAATTAAGATTGGTTTGAGTAGTTCATTGTGCTATAAGGTTTAACTCAAGCAAAAACGTATATAGGGTCTAACATAATGAAAACTAGTTTATGAAACTAGCTCCATGGTTTGATAGCGATGTCAAACCCGTATAGCGAGACCCGGACATTTAACAAACTCAGACAAAAAGGCATTTTGCCGGTCCCAGCTTGTCTGAATTAAGCAAGGTTTACCGCATACGGATTTCATGATTGATTTCATGATTGGAAGAATATACAGACTATGATGAAGTAAGTGATGAATTTTGTTTGTTGATGATGATAGGATAGCGTTGCATGTCTAATTGATTATTGACCAAAATGCAAAGCTAGCAATAGATCACTGAAGCATTCTGTAAACTGGACCCAGTTCCACAGTCGCGAGTCAAGTTTGATTATTTAACCAATTTTAACTGATTTTGCTTTATACATATAACAAGAAAATGTGAAACTGGTATCTAATTCAATGAGTTTTGTGCGAATGAATTGTTGCTATATCAGATTTTGAGAACAATATATTACTTGTGATATTGTTACCTGGAGGAATTGATACAAGGCAAAAGCCGGAGCACTGTCCTCAGCGTATAAAAATCCTAGTATTGAATATATCTGCAAAATAATAGAATATTAAAAACACAGATCAGTTCAGTTCATATTTATTGCATATCGAATGCCCCTACCCTCCCCTTCTGGGGGGGGGGGGGCGTTCTAAAGTTCACTTAATCTCTGGAAGGGGTCATAAATCACAAGACTGGCCTTAAGTTGTTAAATTGGCTATAGAACTCTTAGACTTGGTCTTAGACTAATCTTAATGTAAGCCATGACTATGGAAGCGGCTCACCTATATTTCATTTATTCGTTATCATTCCCCTCCCCTTCTTCAATAAGTTTGTAATACATGGAGTATTCCCATTTTTCGAAGTAAAAACATCAATACACCAATAACCTACTAACCTGAGTATTAAAACAACAATCACCCAAGCCTATAAGGAATGCACAGATCACCACCAAATACTTGGAAAAATTTCTAAAAAGGAATTTCATCTTAAACTTATTACCGGTACTATTAATTCGAATTTTCATAAATGATTCAAATATGATTGGTTTGAAAATCTATATGGGACTATTCATTAGGTTTATACTGGTACCCAAAAATAGTGTATTTCGCCGGTTATCTAACATTGGTAAATATTGGTACTAAGACGAGCACCCGTATGCAAAAAGATAAAGAAACTCATTGCTCGTTACCTGGTAAACATTAAGAATAGTTGGGTTCTACATTTATACCATACTCAAATATTGAGAAAAAATAAGACCACCATACATTACTTTTTCAGGAATGTACATTTATACTTGTATACTTGTATCTTGTATCTTCACTTTCTCTACGAGGCTACATAAATGTACAGAGATTGTATATGCTTTTGACTTTATACTTTTGGTCCTAGGTACAGCTTACACACGTATCGGTACTTAACAATCGGTCTTTAAAATCATCTTAAAGAACATTTACCCGAAGTCCACATAAACCGCACCATCAGTTTCTTCGATGGGAGACATTTGTGGAAGATTTAAGAATATCAGATAATACGCCGTTATGTTTACTAGGAAACCGAACAATACAATGGGATCTCTACCAAATCGTTTAATCCACTTGCCGAATAAACCTAACAGAGCAGCACCTTGTGTAAAAAATTAAAAATTGTAGTGAATTAAATCATTGCTACAAGTAAATCTGCCAGGTTGGAAAATGAAGCAGCTACATGGTTAACCGAGCGCTTAGATTTTTTTTACAATTACAATCAGTTTATTGCTCCACAAAAAATTTACATTTGCACAGAGCACGAAAACAGGTTCATACATGATACATGTACACGCTGCTAACTTTTTGCAGTAACGAATTTTCAGGTTCAGTAATCATACAGCCAGATTCACATGCCTGTTTTAGATTAACCGAAGATTTACCGGTGACTCAATTATGTTTCAGCCTAGTAACTGTCAACTATTTACGAGACCAAATTTATCGTGGTTAATGTTAAACCCTCCCAAGATTAACGTACATACACGTGTGTAGGTGCAATTGCATGTAATTTGCTCGAATATCTAAAATCCCCATTAAACAAGTTTATGCACAATCATCTTTTCATTTTCTAACATTAATAAGCTTTAAAATACCTAGAATTTCACCAACTCCGATGAATATTCCACAAATTCCGATCAGGCCTTTGGCATCGGTACCAAATCGTTTCGAATGACCGACGGATGTACCATAAACACCACTAAAGAATGTGAGTGAAAGACCTGTAATGAGGTAGAAAACAATAAGAACAGCTCTCCACATCAGGGGACAGTCAAGAGATTTTTTCTGTTAATCAGAGATGCACCATACACCACACTAACAGTTATGTGTTTCTGGAAGGAATATTTGAGTATTTTCCCAGTAATCAGGGGTGATTGAGCTCCCGATATACAATATAATGGTGGCTGATTCAGACAATTCGTACCGTTATGAGAAACAACACAAGACACCATTTCGTTGCTTGTCTCATGGTGATTTACTATAAAAAAATGGCGCCTGGAAACTGTAAAAAGGCTTAATAAGCCTTTTTACAGTTTCCAGGCGCCATTTTTTGGGTATCTACTCGTAAATCACCACGACACAAGCAACGAAATGGTGTCTTGTGTTGTTTCTCATAACGGTACGAATTGTCTGAATCGGCCACCATTAGTGTGGTGTATGGCGCATCGAAATCATAATTTATACAGTATCGCGTAGTACAGTGAATATCGGACTAGAAGCATTCGAAGTTTGACGAGTCTAGTCCTATGAATTAGATTAATACAGGTACCTGTAAATCCAAATGTGACGCACAGCAATAAAATGTCTCTTGTAATAAACAAATGGAACAACCCTTCTGTAAACGGATGATTAAAATCAATTATGCACAAGGCATCCGTAAAAAAGATAAACTAAATTTTGACAGAATTCTAAATCGATTCTGAACTTACTAAGCGCTTGTAACGGCCCGTCATTTCCCCGGTTTTCTCCGTCACTGAAAACAGCACACAAAATACTTAATACAACATTGTACAGACATGATAGGGTTGGGACTAAAGTGACTGGATACAGAGTTGAGCATCGGGGATTAGCACTACTCCCATTAGAACATTGATCAACATCCCAATTTTCTAAAAGGCTGCCGACATTCGCCATTCTATACCACTTACAAAGAGTATTAGACAAGAATATCCGTGTAAGAGTATAGACTTAAGACACTCATATAGACCTGACGAGCTTATATCATGTCGCGTCTATGCGAAGAAAATCAAAATTCTTGAAAACAAGATTGATTGAAGTTTTTTTCGGAATAATTGAAATTAATTCGCAGTAATCTATGGGTTAAAAGATTTTCAAATGGCGCATTGATGAAATCCCTGTTGTAAATTACTTTACCCCTGATTTATCGGAACTACTAGAGACTCCACACTGGTCTCTTGTCGACCTTTCAAACAGAACAATATCGCGAGAAACAAAACGCCCGCCACACAGACTGCTGTAAACACTAAAAATAACGTAGTCCTGGTCGCCGCGTCCACTGTTATATCGCCTTTGAACGTAAAATAAACATACACGTTTCCTATCAGCAAACTGGAAGATAAAAGAAAAACACAAAAATCTAATCGCTTTTTGAATGCTGACCTACGTGAAGCAAGTAAGAGCATAGGTGCTTAACCATTCGACGGTCATTACATTAATTCTGGTAACATATAGGCATTGTATTTGTTTCAATCGAATAGCCCGACTCTCATGGAAAAGTAAGTTTGGTATTCTGGGTAACTGATAGTATTAGTTCTATACATGTATATTCTTTCATCATCATTATCGTCATTTTCATCTCATCAAGAGTAACCGGAAAACATAGCTCCCCTTAGTTTGAATATAGGAAAATTTGAATCTTTTAGGGCACCCACCTGCACTGAAACAATGCCCAGAAAATTCCACTTGTAATTGCGATCGTATCGGGATCAGAATTGAGAGTTAAGTAACTTCCTTGTGCTGTCCATAACACTAAAAATACAATCAAGACAGATCTTTTTATTTGCACAAGAATTGAGGTGTTTTTCATTTTAAGTCAATTTTTGAATGACGAAAAAAGTCACCTGCCGCAGCGATTCCGACCAAAACCGACGTCGTGTACAATGCCCACGTCATTGGTTTCAAAAATGACGCTATAAACAGCCTGCAAATATCAACAATGAGATAGTGTATATGTACTGTTAAAATAATTCCGTTGAGTTAACTTTCGGGGTTACGTGCTCAAAAGTTCGTTGAGAAGTCTACCATCATTACCACCATCTCCATGTATAAAAAAAAATTACATTAATATCACTATGATTAGGTTTCGGGGTAAGGGGTTAAATGGTTAGATTCATGATTAGAATCGTTGAGGGTTAAGGGTGAGTAGACTTGATTGAACTAGCAATATTCGAACTCGAATTTTTTCTATATCGCTGCCACTACGTCACAGTCAAGAACGCTTTAGTTACAACATTGTCATGTCGACATGATACCCACTACCTTACTGTTATTATGAAGCTATCTTATTCTTCAACGCTCAAACTTAATACAAAAAAATTGAATAGAATATAAAAATACCCACGCATAAATAGCACCAGATACCATCATCGATATTTTGAGGCCTAACACGCTAACAATCGAAGGCGCCGCCCAATTCGACACTGCGAGTGACACATAAATTATCGCCAGACTGAAATAAATGGTTTTCGATTTAACACATTTTTCGCGAAAATGAATCGCAGGACTACATCTGATTTTTTCGTATGCAAATAAAACCTTGTATATCCATTTCCGGTGAATGTACTGTTTGGTTCATTTATTGCTCCTTCGATTACTGTCTCCTGCAATAGAAATAGATCGGATTTTCCCAGTCTTTCCAAATTATTAAAAGTTAAGCAGCTTCAATAACTCAGGGGGATAATGCACGTGACAAGCGGGTTCAAGTCCTACTGCCTGCTTACAGCATTCGGGCAACACTTCAAAAGCCGTCGTATCATGAAGAATCCAATAGGCTAAGTGTAAACCTTGTGTAAGTCAGATCTTTTGGGAACAAGAAAAATCCCCCAACATGGAAAATCTGACGTTGAATAAGTCGGATTTCACCACTTTCCGAAAACTACGACTTGAGAATCAGTTTCTGTGAACGGAAAAATTAAATCAACAAATGTTTTGAAAACACTGAAATATTTCCGGTTTATTTTTCTAAAACACAATAATAACGTCTGTCAAATGCATCGTCGATTCCAAGCAAGAAACAGGGGTCGGAACAGGGAAGAAATCAAACTGCAATGGGAAGAATATATATCCCTTTGGCTTTCGGTGATTAATCTCGATTTTTTTAGTAATCCTGATTTTTATTTTGGGGCCAAGAAAAGATATACTACGAGTATGGCGAGTTACCGACTTTTGAATTGGAGGAAATATTGGGATGTTAATTTATTAGAAAAAAGAAGGAAAATTCGGGACCATCAATATTCATCCTATATAAGCGATTATACGACTTACGCAAGGTTTACTGTATCTTTTTCTTATGTGCCGAGACCGGGGAATCGTGGACGTGATAGACATTCATTATTGACATTTACGATCATCATTGGTTTGTTCAGAAGATGTTACAGGATAACTCACACGGGTCTTCAGCAAAATGCATATATCACGCAGAGCGCATAAAATTAGATATCCTGATAATAACCGAGAACATTTCGGAGCCGCCTAATATTATTCACAAAACGAAGTTCAATAACGCGGAATGCTTAAGTCACGCTCGGGTTTTTTCCTTCGGAAATCTGATATCCAATCTAAGACCTTGCCGTCTATACCCATATTACGTAGTTTCCTTGTCAAACGTTGGTGGCACTGAGGTACCCTATCAAACACCTATTCGAAGTCTATGTAAATTGAGTCAACCATACCTTTTCGGTCGAGTTTACTGGTCCATTTCTCAAGAGACATTGACAGGTTGGTCTGACAATTCCTTTTTGGGTACAAAGCTATGTTGTGCAGGGGATATCGATGTATCTTAAGTGCTCCATTGTTGTATGCCTGATAATTGTCAGGGTGGTAATTTCTAACTTCGTCTTTTCGTCCTTTTTAGGATAGGCATTATAAGACCAATTTTCCAGTCCGATGGTAAGTGACCATAGTTTTAGCGATTTTTCAAAAAGAATCGCCAAAGGTAAACAAAGCTCAACGGACAGTTCCCCGAGTATACTCTCGGTGAGAGTATCAGGGCCTGGGCTCTTGTATATTTAGGTTATTCAAATGTTTCTATACTAGTTCGGCATCTATATCAATATTACTTATGTTTTCTAAAACCTTCGGTGCTCGATCGGGAAAGCTCGTCAAATTTTTCTCCGTGAACACGCGACTAAAGAAGGTGTTAAATAGTTTAGCTATCTCTTTGTCATCTGAAAGTATCGAACCGTTGTTGAAACCGAAGGCGGTATGTCTGTTTTTTGTTTGATTTTAGATCTAGTATTCATGTAACTCCAGAATGCCTAAGGGTTTTTCTAACCTTGTTCACGATAGTTTTTTTTCGTACAATCTGACGGCTCTTTTTATTTCTCTTCGCGCAAAGTTTCTTTTGTTGATACAATTTGTTAAACTTACCGTTCTTGGTGGTGAGATACCTTTACCAGGCTCTCTGTAGTGTTTCATTTTAACTTTCCTTAGAGCCGGGGCATTCATCCAAATGGGCTTTTTACCTTCGTCGTGCTCATGGGTAATTCTATAACAGGGTACAAACCTTTTGGTTAGATCACATATCGAATCTCTAATTAAATATCAGCTAAATGTGACATCCAAGCTTGATAAGCTGTCTGACGAGTTGTCAAAACAAAACTGATTTGACAGTCAAATGAGTTTTGTTTACACATTTCGTCCCTCACTTTATCGTAGGTTCACCACTTCATACATTAACACTCCTCGGAAGTTCATTAAAATCAATTGAGATTAAAAATAATAATGACGTGGTCTTCGCTCCCAGAAGGGGTGCCTTATGTTGACAGTCGTGACCTACGCTGGTTTGCACGGTGCCTTGTTGGTTGATCTATACGTGCTGGGTGAGAAAATAATCACGAATCTTTCCGGAGCAGTTGGCAACCCTAACTTGGTGGACATCTCATTCCAGTCTATCTCAGGATAAAAATTCATATCTCCACAGATAATAATTTCGGCATAGGGCGTATCTCTTTTGACATCTTATAAATCAAATCTCCCTACTCTCATCGATGGATGCATTAGGGCTTCAGTAGATACACCCCGGTTGTAGTTTTCTAATTTTATCCAAAGATTATCATTGGTTACTTCATATGATAAGAGTTCGCAATAATCAATACCGTGTTTCACATAGATAATAACTACTCTTCCGCCGTTGACGGTGCTTCGTAAAATAAACGCTTACACCAGTAATTAGAAAAGTGGGGTTTCAGATCAGAGGGCGAGAGGGCGAGACACCACTCATCACCACAAGTAATTTTTTTTCCTAATAAATGGGAGATAGAAAAGCATTCTTAGCAACAATAAATAACAGAATAAAACCAGCAAAAAAACAATTTGAAATAAAAAAGTTAGTTGATGTTACAAAAGAAATTGAACATAAAATATTGAAATTAGAAAAGATAAAAACTAAATATGGAGAGAAAGTATCAGCTAATTTAAGCTACTGTAATGTTAGTACATCGCGAGAATTTAAAGTGTTTTTACCCGATAAATGGGTTTCATTGAGTACGGAGGAATTGAAAGATTTAGTAGGATTTAAAATAATATATCATGGGAAAAATGAAGACGGTCATCATGATTTAGAAATTGTTGATTAAATAAGAAATAAAAATAATGAATATCTAGAATCCAAAATGACCTTAGTCGTTTTATAAACAACTACAATCATACAGTACATCTGTTACATATTATTATAAGAGAGTGCTTCATTTGAATATTGATCAATCAAACAGGTGTTGCACAACGTTGTTGTTATAATAAGCACGTAGTACATACAACACACACAAACCAGTTAGCTGGTATCGAATTACTGCGTTTTCATTAGTTGCTGAAAACGAGGTTTATTTAAATTAGCTCAGCTGTGACGATAGGAGGATAGTCATCATTCTCTCGTGATTAAAAGGAATATTTCAATGTTTTTACGGTAAGTTTTAGCAAAATTGCCCTATCCTCGACCTACAGAGTTTTCAGGGGATAAGCATCCCATTATTGAAAGGCGCCACGGGACGCTTATCCCCCGTCATTTCTACTTACACCCCCGGAGACCCACATCAACCGGGATCTCCTTCAATGATTGGTAGAAATCACATTATATTAAAGGCGCCTAATGTAATTTCTACCAATCTCGAAATTCGAAACCGAAGTAGAAACCCAGAGAGTGGACGAAGGTGCATTTTCAAAATGCCTCTGCTGGCTAGAGCTACTCCAGTGGTTGAATGAATTGCCTTATATACTTAGCTAAAACACCTAAGTAAATGTTGTTGGTGTTAAAAAAATATGTGAAATTTGAAATTATAAATTATTCCAAATGAAAAGAATGTAAGAATGAAAACTGATAAATGAATTATGTATTTTTAACTTAATTATGATATAATTTTTAATCAAATTAGTAATCAATTACTATGTTAATTGATTAACAAATTCAAATTCAAATATTCAAATAAAAACAAAATAAATTAATAAAAATAATGAATATCTAGAATCCGAAATGACTTATCTGGACAATTTAATTGCTCCACATAGATAGACAAAAGTAGTGAGATATTTAATTATTTTTTTTACTTTTTTTTCTAAAATATTAATCCATTTTTTTTATTATCAATTTTGGAATTTCAGAAGTACTTTCATTTTTGATAGCAGTTGGTTCAGAATTACTAATATTATGAATTTTATTTGATTTCTTATACCAACTACACCCAATCAAAATGAATACAATTACAAATCCAACTGTAAAATATAAATATTTATCAAATATTCTACTATCAGAAGGAGTAGAAATAACAATATTTTCACCATTTTTATTAACATTTTTATTACTTATTTTTTCTTTTACAGCTTTTTTATATTCTTGTGATTTAATTCCTAATTGTCGAGACCATTCAATTTGTTTCTGAGTTCTCGGTTTTTTCTTCACAGTTAATTCCTTCACTTCTTTCACCTCGCTCATTTATTATAGAAATATTTTTACTTTCAATATTTGAAAATGTTATAACTCCAGTTGATAATAATGTCATAAATCCACCTAATTGAAATGATAAATATCCAATCCATTTATTTAATTCAGTCATAACTAAATAATCATTTTTTAAATCGGAATATAATCTATTTTCATCTTCAATTGGTAGTATATAATTACATAATTTACTATAACCTTTTACTACATTTTCTGATATCGCGTCATTAATTCTAGCTGTTCTCGCGGCTTCATAAATCTTAAATAATTTAATAATTTCATCTGATTTCATTGTGTCTAATTCATTATAAGTTAAATTTTTACTGACAAAATTTTTACATTTTCCAGATGCTATTAATATTTCTAATTGATGTTTACAATAAAGATAATATTCATAATTATTATTTGTTGTAACATTATTTAAAACACCATCATCTGGAGTTAATTTTGTTTCTGTTATTCCTAAATTATCTAAAGTTTTTTCAATTGGAACATCACCATTTTTAGATTTTATTTTCTTTTCACCTACCATTTATATAACAAAAAAATTAATTGTGTGATGTTGCAACTAGAATTTAACTAGAATGTAACTAGAATTCAACTAGATTAACAAGCTAGTTGAAATATTGTTGTTTTTATTTATTTCTTGTTAAATCTAGTTGATTTTTGTTTCAACTACTAACAACTAGAATTCAACTAGAATGTAACTAGAATTAAAATAGATTAACAAGCTAGTTAAAATATTGTTAAATCTATTTGATTTTTGTTACAACTACCAATAACTAGAATTCAACTAGATTAACAAACTAATTGAATTTAAATAAATTCATATTTAAATGGGTGTTGTAATCTAAATAGTAATTTTGATCTTTTGATATTTTTCAACTCATCCATATATTCATTATGTAAATCATGTGGAATAATATCATTTTCCTCAAGTGCATTTTTCATTGATTTTCTATCTTTATTGTAGAATAAAACTAGAAATCTAATGTTTTCTCTAAAGTCTTTAACAATTGAATTATATTTTTGATTTAAAACCCAAGTTGTTATCCCAAAATGTCTCCCAGAGAAAGCTAAATAACATAACTCACTTTCTCTAATTTTAGAATCATGTAAATTTGCACAATCATCTATGATAAATAATGTATTTGATCCTTTATAAATATCAATTGCTATTTTAATACAATTATCTAAATTTTCTTTTACTGTTTTAGGATCTAATATAATAAATTTATTATTCCTAGTAATATTTCTATCATAAGTTTGATTAAATTCATATGTTGGACAAAATAATACTATATTATCAAAATAGTTTTCATAAACAGTTTCTAATAAATGTAATATAAAATAAGTTTTTCCACAATTTGTTACACCAGAAATTAACATATTATGAGGCTCAAATATGAGTAATTCCTTATTCATTTATATATTTTTAATTTTACTTGATAATATCCATTCATTGAATTTATCTGGCCATCCAACCCATTTTACTAAAGAATATTTTTTTCTTTTAATAGTTTTTGTTTTTAATACTTTTTCAATTTTATATTCTTGTTCTAGATTTTCAGTAGTTAAACTTAATTCTTCTTCATAAAAATATCCATCAACTTCTTCACCATCTAAATCTTCTAATTTATAGACATATGGTTTTGTTGTTATTACCTTTTTTATTTTATATATTTCCCTAGTAAAATTTCGATCGTATCCTTTATCAAATATCTTTTTATACTTAGAAATTCTAACATTTTGACCAACTTTAAATTTAGGTTCACCAAAATCATCTATAAGAAATGCTCCATATAAATTATTCCAAACAATTTCAGCATTTTCAGATTTTCTAGCATCAATAGGTTTCATTCCAATAGAAGAATGATAAGAATTATTATATCCTTCTATCAATTTTGGTAAAACATCAATCCATTTAAAAGTATTATTTGCTGTAAAATATTTCCACATTCTTGTTCTTAATGTTCTATTAAATCGTTCAACAACTGCTGCTTTTTTATCTGATTTTGTTGAAAAATATTTAATATTATGATTATCTAAGAGTTCATGAACAAGTGAATTATCAAATTCTTTTCCATCATCAAATTGTATTTTTTCTGGTTTTAGTTTATCATCCGAAAGAAATTTTCTTAAAACATGTGATGTTTGTGCAGCATCTTTTCTATAAAGTGGGAAACTCCATACATAACGACTAAAAATATCAATTATATTCAATAACCACCAATAATCATCATTATCTTTCTTAACATTTTTCCTATCAATTAAATCTCCTTGCCACTGTTGATCTACATAACTTACCATAGTTTTACGAGTTTCATATTTTCTAACAATTTTTTTATGTGTTGTATATGTTGGTTGTTCTAACATAAATTCATTTATATCTTTATATTTAACTAAATTTTGTGGGATTATCTTATCTAATTTATCTTGTTTTACTTGACGCCATATATGTTTGGTAGAAGAATAAGCAACCGAACTCTCAGGGTTGTAATATAAATTTCTTAAATATTGTTCTTTAGTATTAGGAGATTTTTTACCACCCATTTATATACACTTAATTTTAACTTTATATTTCTAATATTGAATACTATCTAATTGTGAATTTACAATATTTAATTGCGCATCAGATATAATATAAATGTGCATTTTAAAATTTTTGATTCCTTTATTCTTTTTCATGAATAATTGTATTCCATCTTTTGTATTTTGTAGTTTTTTTCCAGAACCATGTAATGAATTATCTTCAGTTGTTCTAAAATCTAACCATAATGCATATTTATTACCGGTATAATAATCAATTTGATTAATATTACAATTTTCAAATGATTTTACTTTTTCATTCATAAAATGTTTTTTAATTTCTACCCATTGATCTATCATTCTCATTCCTTGACAAAATATTTTATTCGCTATACCTTCAATAGTTATTTCTACTTTTGTTATTTCAGGATTATAATAATTATCAACATTTATTGCACCATTAGAATATGTTGCAATAGTAAAAAATATTAATATACCTTTAATAGATCTTCTAGGAAAGTTAATATTCTCATTAATTATTTCATCATTTGCATTAATAGTTACAGTTTTAAATTTATCAATATAATCATATAATAATGAAAATCCTTGATTGTATTGAGTTTGAATTGTGCTAGCAATATTTTCATTAGTTACTGTGTTATATTCTAAACATATATTCGATAATTTATAACCCATATCTTTAACAACGCTAGATAATACAATTTCATTTACAGGAGCAAATGTTATCTCAAATATAATATCTTCTTGAATTGCGTATTTATATAAAGGTGCATTATTATTTATCAATTCAAAGTCTAATGGAATTTTATATTTGCTTCCATAAATCTTTTTAATCAAATTATCTGTGGCACGAGTTACTACTGCATTATTGGCTTCAGATCTTAATTTATTATGGTTTTCCGATTGGATGCCTTGAAATATCATATTATTTCTATTTTCTTTAGTTAACCATAAATCTTTATAATGCATAAATAAATTATAATCATCTAATGAGAAAACTGTTTCCGGACCAATCTTTATAGTTAATTTTTTAATCAAATATCTTCCAACATTATCAACAACATAATTGTTATCATGGCCAGTTACTTTTATATCGGCTGATAAATAAATACTGTTTGGAACATAAAAAGTATTTTGTGTTAATCGAGGGATTCTAACGTATAAAGTTTCATCGGGATTAATATTAGAAGGGTTATGAGTAATTATATGATGTGATCTCTCTGCTTTAATAGCATTAGATATTCTATGATTCTTCGAAGGACTTATATAACTCCCACTCATTTATTTAACAAAAAAATTAATTATTTATTTTTTGATATTTTTTGATATCATGGTTTACTTGATATTTTTTGATATCATATTTACTAACCCAAAAATAATAGCACTTACAACTGTAATTAAAAATAAAATAATATGTTCAGCAGCAAAGTTAAGAATATTACCTGCAGATTTCAATATAAAACCAACAATTGAAGCAATAACTCCCGGTAAAGCTGCAGCAGATTTCTTTGATAGTTCCCATAAATATTTTGCTAATTTCTTTAAACCATCTTTAACTTTATCTTGTATAGAATTATTACCTGGAGGTTTATCTGGTTTATTGGGAGTGGGAGTAGGAGTAGATTTCAAAGCATTTGATATTGCTAAACCAATTGTTGTAAATAACATAGTTACAGCTGTTACAATTGAAAGAATTGTTATTCCTTCTAATTTAAATAATAATCTTATTCTGTCTTTTAATGATATTTCAGAATCTGGTTTAATCAACAAATCTTTAAAAATAACTTTTAATTTTTTAATATGATTAAGATCATATGATTTTAATAATATATCTCTTTCTTCTTTTTGTAATTTTATGTTATATTCTAAATCATCTATTTCTTTTACTAAAGCTAACTTTCTGCTTTCATAATCAGCTTCATAAATTACATTAAGATCTCTATTTAATTCTAATTGTTTTAATTCTTCATCTGCATTAGTTAATTCTTTTTCTAACATGGTTATTTTAGAAAATCTCATCTTAATATTAGCAATTTCATCAGCTGATACTTGTATACCTTTAATTTCTCTACGTATTTGTTCAGGAAATGCTTCTAATTCTTCATCAGTTAAATTAAGAAATCCTTTTTCTAGTAAATATTGCAGTCGATTTATTCCAGTACTATTCATTTCTTCTTCTGAATCACTTAATCTATTAATTTGTTTTTCTAATTGTAATTGTAATTGTAATTGACTTGAATCATTATCAATTGGTTGAGTGTCTCTTCTCGATGTTTCGGGTGTTGAAGATCTCAATCTATCTAATCGATTTCTATTCTCTTCCATTTCTGGTTCTAAATTATCATAGATTTTGTTAAATAACTCATTAATTCTTTTTTTAAATAATTTTTTAAAGTGATCTATTTCTTCTTGTGTAACAACAGTTATTTCATTACTATTACTTATTCTCTTAATTCTATCTGGTTCTAACTTAATCAAAGTTGATTCTGCTAATATTTTGTTTTGATTTTTATAAGAGATATTAATATAAAATTCACCATTTAAATTATCACCATCCAAATAATAATAATATTCACCATCTAAATATTTTAAATCTTTTACTAAAAGTCTAGCGCCTCTTTCATTTATATTATAACCAGATTCTTCAAATAAAGGTTTAAAATCATTAATAAATTCATTATAATTGTATTCTTTTTCTGTTATTTCTGGTACTTCATTTTCAATACTTATCTTTGAACGTGCTTTGTCAATAAATTGGGGTGTAGTTAAATTAGAATTATATGCTGTTTCATTACCATCATTAAAACTTGTTTCATCAAAATTAGGTGGTTGTTCATCAGTTATACCAGGTTTATCAAAAGGATCCATTCCAATATCTTCTACACCTTCTACTTCCATTTATATAATAAAGAAAATTAAAATTTAAAATATAATATTCCTCCGATTACAATTCCTATACAAGTTATAGCTAATTTAGTATTTTCATGTGATTTATTATCATCATTTAGTTTAATTATATCATGTTGAATATTATTAGTTCTATTATTTTCTGATGTATTGTAATCTTTTATTTTGGAATCATTAACCAATTTAATATTCTTAGTTTTAGTTTCTGTTGATTGAATGTGTTTTTTATTTTTTTCACCTTCCATTAATTTTGGAGCAGTAATAATCTTTTTATTTATATCATTTAATCCAAATGAATTATTTATTGTTGCTGTTTTAATTAGATTATTATAACCAATTATATTTCCCATCTTTAATACTAAATCATTAGAAATAATTAATAGATTAGGGCCTATACAATAATTAAGTCTTACATGAGATTTATCTAAATAATTTTGATATCTTATAATGTTTTCTGGAATCGATCTATTTTTATCATTATGAATTGAATCTTCAAATAAAACTTTGAATTGTTTTTGTGTATCGAATGATGTATTCAAATTTCCAATTATCGGTGATCTTGTTTCAACTTGTGATCCTAGAATACAAATCAAATAAGTTCTAATAGATTGATTTATTCTTTCTATACCTGATTTAGTAAAACCTTCACTATTTTCTAAAATAAAATAAACCCAACCATTATTGTTTTCTTGTTTTAAATTATCATAAAATTTCGGTAATTTATTGAAATTTAATGTTTCTAAATCCTTTGTTTCTATTTTACCATAACCTAATTTTTTATTATAGATATTATAAAAGCTATTAGATGGTATGGGAAGTGCACAATATTCTGCAATCTTTCTAGGGCATGGAAGTGATCTTATTGTTCCAATTTTTATTCTAAAATCAGAATTATTTATATCTATATTAAATTCATTACAAATTTTATAAAACTTTGATAAATTAATATTATTATCTAATTCTTTAAAATATCTAGATCCTGGTAAAGCGCACTCTAATTCATTTAATATTATTCTGATTTGAAAGTATGTATGAAATCTAAATAAACTTTGAATTAATTTATATTTAGAATTATTCAAATGATCATTCCAACTTATTCCACATCCTGTTGTTGCACAATAAACAGCAAAATTTAATTGGTTCTGCCAATACTTCATATTAGATTTTAATAACCATTGTTTTTCATCTTTCAATTTTTTAAAATTAATTAAATATACATGAAATATATTTTCCATCTTTGCATTAAAATTATTACTTTCAGTAACATAAATATATAAATCAATTAATGAATTTAAAACTTCATTTCTATATGTAATATCTTTATTAAAATCTATTGCTGGAATATTATATTTAATTGATTTATTATATCGGAAAGTTTTTGGAAAACTTTCTACCATTTATATAATTAAAAAATTAATAATTTATTAATTCTTTTAATAATTTATCTTGTTCTTCAACTGTTATATGACCATTTAAACTTATTATATAATCTAGTGTATTCTTTAATTTATTAATTTCTTTTATATTAGATTTTATTTTTTCTTTATTACTTTTTATATTTAATTTTGAACTTATACCAGTTAAAACACTTGAACTTAATCCTAATACACCAATTGATATAGCTAAAGGTGTTAATGGACTGAATATTGCTAGAAATGTTATTACAGAACTAATTGTAACCGAACCACTAATAATAAGATAATATATAATTTTACTTTTTAAATATTTTTTCTTTTTTATCTTTAAGTCACTTTCAAATTCTAATATTTGTTTTTTTAAATATGTTTTTAATTTAGTTTTATTTATATCATGAGGAATAATATCAATACTATCAACTTTATCTTCCATTTATTTAGAAAAAAAATTACTAATTAGTAAACTTATAAGCAACAAATATAACAATAACTGTTCCACCTAAAATCCATATTATTTCATATTTCTGTTGTTCTTTACTTGGGGTATAATAATCTGATAATTTAGGTTTGTAAAGATGTAATTTTTCTTTATTTGTTACCGCGTTATATAAACTCATTGCATCATCGACTGATTGAAAATCTCTATGTGAAATCTTCTGATCATATAATTCTTTATTGATGTAATCCATATAGTTTTGTCTCTTTTCTCTATATTCTTCTGCATCTTTATTATATTTCTCTAACGCTAAGTTATGTCTTCTTTGTTCTCCTAATGAACTATTTTTATCAATATGTTTAAATAAATATCCACCACCAGTAAATGCTAAAGCGTTAACGATTGCTGATCCTATAATAGTTATAATTGCAGAAGCCATTTATTTAGCAAAAAAATTATACATTTATATGGGGGGAATATATTTTTGTTTTTCCAAATAATCAATTGTTAAATTAGATAAAGTAACTGCTAATGTTAATTTTAGAATATCATTTATATCAAATCTATCAACATTAACACTTCCCATTTTGAATACTTTTTTTAATACCATTGAATAACCAACAGTTCCAACTGATAGTAATGCTCCATTATATAATCCAGTTATTATCCACTTATTATCACTCATTTATTAATCAAAAAAATTACTATCATCAAAATATTTAGTTAAATTAGTGATGATTAATTCAACATTTATTTTATTACTAGTTTCATTTGTATATATTTCAATTATTATTTTTTTGATATCATCGATTATAAAATCTTCATCTAATTCATAAAATCTTAAAGATTCTCTAATTAAATTAGTAATCTTTTCTACATTAAAAGTTTCTTTATCTATTGTTGTTTCATACTCAAATGTTGTTTCATTAGAAAATGCAATATTTTTGATATGTGTAATTACATCATTCATATTAAATTTCATTTCTTTCTCACGTTTAAAATCAAAACCAAAACATATACTCGGTCCAACAGTTATATTCATTTATATAGGTGAAAAATTACTCTTTACATCTTATAACTAATTCATAAATTACAGGAAAGTTATTCAAATCAATTAAGTATCCATTATGATTTCTTATTTCTAATTTAAAATTATTAAATTGAGGAATACAAGGTTTGAAATCACATTCCGTTAAATTATAATTTATTTGCGTTCCAAATTCTTTAACATTCTTCAATGGTAAAATGTTTAGTAAACCAGAATTACAAGTTATATCTTTAGTTGCTTCGAATGTTTTTGTAGGATCGATTAAATTACAATAAATATAAAAGTGTGTAAAAGGTATTAAGTTTGATTTACCTTCTGCGTATGCTGTAACAATATCTGGGGCAATTCCTAACAGTTTACCTAAAGGTTTTCTTACTGTAAATTTAAATTGTTCGTCTAACCTAATCTTTATTTTATTAGAACTAGCACTTTTTAAAATTCTAATATTAAATCCAGAATCACTTCCTAATTTAGCTCGAGCTTTTCTATTAATTTCTTGTGCTAATGTATTTAAATTATATAATCCTGGTTTTAAATATATAAAAAACCATTTATTCCTTTTTTTATAAAAGATTGAAAAAATTAAATGTTCAAGACTTTTATCCGTTACATTGTAAAAAGAATTACATAAACTAATATTTACTAATTTTAAATCAACGCAATTCTTAAATTCTCTATCTAATTGTATTAATAAATTATGAGATTTATAATTTGTAAGTCTTCTAGAATCTACAAATATTCTGTATTCTTTTAATTCTACCATTATTTATAACATAAAAAAATTACCGCTCATCACTAAAAATTAATTTTAATAAAATTTTTCCTTAATAAATGGAAGAGAAGATAGCATGCGAAATTTGTGGTGAACTTCTAAGAAAAAGTAATAAGGCTCGACATATGAAAAAACATGATGAAAATTATAAACCCCCTAAAATAAACTGTCCAAAATGTAATAAATTATTCTCAAGAAATTATGTTAAAAAACATTCAGAGAAGTGTAGAATTAATGGCGCAACGGCTAATGTTGATAGTAAATCTGCCGAAGTTGAACCTGAAGTTATTTGGAAAAGACCTTTCTTATTCTATGATAAGGATAATATAAAAGATCATTTCTGTGAGCCTTGTCGAATAAAATATAACCCTGAAAATATAGAAGATTGGGAGAATCATCAATTTCGTAAAGCACATATAGATAAAATTTCTAATAAATTTGAAACTGAATTCAATGAAAGAAAAAATAATTTATTAGAAAAAATAAAATATGAGAAAACGTTACCAGATAATAAAGAAACAGTTGAAAAGTTAGAAAAACAATATAATGAATTAACAAGAAAAACATATTATTGTAAATATTGTAAATTGATTATTACAACAAGTAATTCAAATCTACATAATAGAACAATAAAACATAAAGAAAACGTAAGAAAATACCAAGAGCTTAATGAAGATCTATTACCAATAAATTATAAACGAAAATGCCCACAATGTAGTTATGCGACCTTAAGACAAGAAGGTGCTGTGTTATTTTGTGTTGAATGTGGATGGCAAAAGAATTTATGGGGTGAAGAAAAAACTAGAGATTTTCTCATAGAACCAAAATTAAATTATCTAGATGAAATTTTTAAAATATTTTCTATAGAAGATCATACACCAGAATATATGCAATGGCTTGAAAAAATGAAAATAATAGAAAATAAAAATGGTGAAATAACTAAAAAAGATATTATAAAAACAATTATTCCGTCAACATTTAACACAAAACAAAAGAAAATGTATTTATATTTATTATTTAACGATTATTATGAAAAACCTAAATTAACAGAAGAAGATATGGAAAATATAAAAAAAATATTTAAACAAATATTAATGTATCATTTGGAAAATAGAATAACAGATTCAATAAATTATGAATTCTTTTTAAATAAGATTGTAAATTATTTAAACCTAGATATTATAATTCCATTTGATGAATTAACAAACAAAAAGAAACAAAGAGAGCGAGATGAAATGTGGAACAAGATAGAAATTTATTTAAATGAGAAAAATGGAATTGAAGAAGAACCTGAACAATTAAATGAAAATGAAGAAGCCAATAGTGATTTCGAGTTTGATGATATTGATTTTATGTTTTAATGGCCATAAGGTAATGTTTTTATACCATCATCTAAAATATGCCTTTTATCATCAAATGGATTTAAACTAGTTTTTTCAACTTCATTTATATACATTTCATGATTTTCTGATCTTAAACAATTCATTTTGTGTTTCATTACAATTGATTTATATAAACACTTTATATAATCTTGAAATTCTATATGTTTATCAACCACATGTTTTGTTATTCCTTTTAACTTTTTAGCTTCATGTTCTTTAGTTTTATATGAATACATTTTACTTCTTATCCCAACAAATTCAATCATTTCATCACCTCCTAATTCATCTTTAAATTTACCAGGAATCTTTTTATTATCATTGCTAAATAGTTCATGATCTTTGGGATAATTGCTAAAATCAAAATGATGTTTTAATGTTTTTAAGTCTTTTGTTATATCATTTGTCTTGATTTTTAGTATGTAACTGTCAGTATTTTTTTGGATTAATGGGAACCCAGAATTGAATGTTCCGTCATCTGTTGATAAATCATAAACATAGTCAGTTGGGTTATATATTTCAAATAAATCTTTAACTTCTTCTGTTAATTCTTTTTCTACATGCCTTAAATTAAAACAATTTGGTTTAGATTTAATTAATTCTATATTCATATTAAATCCTAATGAACTGCATAATATATTTAATCCTGATATAGCAACTTTTCCTTTTTGAGCAAAGGATATTGTTTTGTGGTTTTTGAAACTTTTTGAACCATCTGCAGCATAGAATCCAATGAAGAACCATTTTCTTAAATTATTTTTTGCATTTAATACATAATCTGGAACTATCTTTTCTTTAGTTGAAGTATTACTTTTCACTATTGCATGAATATAGAATTCAT
Organism: Tubulanus polymorphus; assembly: GCF_964204645.1. Classification (NCBI taxonomy): domain Eukaryota; kingdom Metazoa; phylum Nemertea; class Palaeonemertea; order Tubulaniformes; family Tubulanidae; genus Tubulanus; species Tubulanus polymorphus. The sequence goes on along the minus strand of NC_134028.1, from coordinate 8,525,004 downwards.
CATTATATTTTGTAGCAAAATCTTTAGGATTATTTACAAATATTCTATAAACCGCGGATGATTTCATATGGTCCATGATTCTAAATGTTTTATGTGAATAAACTTCTTCGCAAAATTTCTTTATTCTTTCTAATAATTTCAAATCTTGATTGCATAAATACCAACAATATTTATTGCGATTAACATATTTATACACACCTGCTGAACCATCACCCATGAAAAATCCTTTGATAAAATATTCTTTTTCTTCCAATGTTTCAGGTTCTATATTATAAATATTATCAATTATTTCATCAAATGACATATGATTCATTCTTGGGTAAAATCTTTTATGTAATAATTTCATCTCCAATTTTTATATCAGTTGGTTTTATTTCATCACCATTTCGTTTAATTAAACTATGGTCTTCTGTTACATCTACAAATCCTAATTTAGTTCTAACTCTATAGATTTTCTTATTTGTTTTATGTCTAATAATATTCTTTAATTTTTTCCATCCATTTCTTGTCCAAACATCCATTAATCCATTTATTTGCATTAATTCTTTTTCACCATATGAAATATAACATTCATTTTGTTTTGAAATTATTTCTGAAATTCTTCTTACCAATATTTGGTTATTGTATTTTAATAATATTGGGGTGTCAGCTGTTACAGAATCAAAATATAATATTTCTATATGTTTTTCTCCAAAAAGTGGTTGTAAAACATTATAATAAAAATCATACATTAATAATTTTGATACTTCTAAAACAGTCGAACCAATAAATATAGGTTTATTAAATTTCATTGATGTTCTTTTTAATTTAACTGCTGTTAAATAATCTTCAAATCTTTTATTTCCTAAATGTCTAGGACTTGATTGTAAATGTCTTAATCTTTCAGAATTATTTACTAATTCAATATCATTTCTATTTCTAATATTTTCACATGTTTTACCATAAAAACTATTATTCATTAATTTGAAGAAATCTTTTTCAAAATCTGTTTTTGATATGGTTCTCTGTTGAGTATTGAAATCTATATATTTTTCTAACCACTTCGATTGATTAAATTCAATATATCTATGTACTTTCTTTAATTTCATTCCTTGTTTTAGATAAAATTTTAACATTCTATAATGAACAATATAATTGTATTTATTATTTTGAGTAAGTATTAATTTTTCCGTAAAAACATGATCTTTCGGTTTTACTTTCTTCTGGTATTCACTTAAATAACTATCATCTACGGTTAAATGTTCTGGGCAATATGGCAAGTTTCTTGTTTTAAACTTTATATTTTCGGGATATTCCAAATCTACAACGAAGAAATAACCAATTGGCGCTTCATCTTTTAAACTCGTAATTGCGCTTTCCCAATCAGTTTTATCATCATTTTCAACTTCTGTTAATATAAAATTTTTATATGGTTGAGGTTGCATCATTGCCCAACCATATAAATTATTAGCGTCAATATATAATAATTTATATTCATCATTTGCTTTAAAATACCTATCTCCCATAACACCACTAATTCCACCTCTAATTGATTTTTCAAATAATAAAACCATATCTGGTTCTTTTAATAAATCTAATTCTACATTTGTATATTTTAAACCACATTGCCAGGTTAAACCAGGACTTGAATAACAATAACAAGGGTCAACATTAAAATGGTTTAGATTAACTTCTCTAAACTTTTCAAATATATCTGCCAATATCATAACATCTGATTTTAAATATAAATCAACTAATTCACCATGATTTTTCATATTAAAATGGTTCCAAATATTTAATGTTCTATTAAAAACTTCGTCTTTCACATACTCCTCTTTTAATTGATCATAAAATTGATCTTTTAATAATTCTGTTACATTAAAATCATCATGTGTTTTATAAAATGAATAAGGAATTGCACCTTTATATCTCAATAATTTAAAATCTTGTTCATTTGGATAATAATATCGAGTTATAACAAAATCATTATCAACTAAACTTTTTGATAAATTATCTAATGAACTTGCAAGAAATCTATAAGAATCTAAAAATCTAATGCAACCAAATTGAAATGAAATATAATTTTCAGATGTTTTAGCTAATAGTTTAAAATCATATTTTCTTACATTTGCTTCATTCATAGCATTATATTCTTCTATTTCTTGATTAATTGCTCCCAATTTTCCCGATAATTGTTTTATAAATAGATGGGTATCATATCCTGATAAATTATGAAATAATATTGGTACGAAATTTACTTTTTTAGCTTGTAAATTGCAATCTTCATGAGCAGCTCCACGATATTTTGAATTCAAATGATCATGATCTCTAACTCTTTTATCAAATGAATAAAAACGTTTTTCACAATAACAACAATGAGTTGCATAATTAAAATCAATTTCATCTTCTTTTGTCATAACTATTCATTTATTTTTGTTTAATAATTTTGTAAAATCACTTTCTAATTCAATCATTTTATCACAAAAATCATTAACTACATTTTCACCTCTAAAAGAAATATATTGACTTTCATATAATTCGGGATAATTTGATTTGATGTAAATTCCATAAGCAGCAGCTCTTTGATGAACTTTTTTAATTGTATTTATAATTGGCGGGTCTTGTATTGTGTCTTCATTTAATTCATTTCCTTTATCCATTGATTTTAATAATTGCTTTTTGTTATATATTTCTTTTCTATCTTGATCAGTTAATTCTTTATTCAACGATTCAAAATCCCCATAAATTACAAATGGAATAATATTTTTAAATTTATGATTAGTAAATTTCAATTTATAATCTTTTTCTGTTGGCATTATTAATTTACAAAAATCTTTATTATCACATAATTCTTTATGTTTTAATAATGTATTCTCAGTCATAAATTTAGACAAACATTTTCTACATAGATAAATTTTACGATGATGATCACTTTCTGTTGTTCTAAAGAATAAATCAATTTGTTTTAACCACATATAATGTTCATTTTCATCTTTTTTATAATATAACAAATCTATAGCATTTTCATCATCATAATATTCTGTTAAATATAAAGCTTCCAATGTATAATCTTTAATATTTTCACCTTTTGTTTTTGGTAATTGCATTAATTCGAATACATTTATTTTTAAATTATTAACTTTTTCTATTTTAGGAATCATTTTTATAGTTACTGGATATTGATCAATTTTATATAATGTTTCATATTTCCGATAATCTGTTATTCTACAAACATTTTCCTGTGTTGGATGTAAGCAACTAATAATTGACCATAGAAAACATTTATTATCTTCATTTTGAATATTTATTACTGCTTTTGTTATAAATGGTAATTTAATATAAGATGATGCTTTAATATCCTTTTCTGTTGTAAAGTTTGAATCATTTTTAAACATTTTATTACTTTTTGATGTTTTATTCCTTTTTGTATTATAAACATTTAAATCTAAATATATAATTTCATTCAATGTTAAGCCAGAACCCTCAAAATATCTTTCTTCAATATGACGTTTAAATTCATTTAATATTTTTTCTAACTTCTCTTTTATTTGTGTTTTTGAAATTATTTCTTCAGAGAGTGTTTGAATATTATAATTCATTTTTTCTTCTGACTTTATAAAACTTACTTTCCCAGAGATACTAATTTTTGGATATTCAACATCTGTTATCAAATCTAGTATTTTTTCTATTATTTCATTAAATTTACTATAATCTTCTATTGTTGTACCTTTAAAAAATCTAAATATAATAGCTGCAGGACCAATTTTACTATGTAATGTTTCTAAGATTTCAATTGTATCTTTTATTTCTAGTGAATCAATATAATTTCTAACATTTTCCATGTAAGGTTTATTTGAAATAGATTTTGTTTTTGAAGTTGATTCTTTTACTTGTTGAGGTTTATTATCAAAATATTCTAATCCTAAAACATTTTTATTTAAATTTTTATAATGTTTTTGTGATTCGAGATGTCTATTATAATTCCTTTTTACTATAAATTCGTTACAAACTTCACATTTTATTTCATCCACATTCATATTTTCTAATCGTTCTTTTCTTTCATTAGAATTTTCTGGAGTTTCAAAATCTATTACATTTTTTATATGATTTGCAGTTTTTTCATGTCGTGTTTTATGAGATGTATCGATGTATTTTTTACAATATTGGCAATAATATTGATTTTTATTGACATTATTGTTTTCTGGCTGGTGTTCATTCTCCCCCATTTATAAGGAAAAAAAATTACTTGTGGTGATGAGTAGGAAAAAAAAATTACTTGTGGTGATGAGTGGTGTCTCGCCCTCTCGCCCTCTGATCTGAAACCCCACTTTTCTAATTACTTACACCTATGCAGTTACGTGGATAATTTTTCGGATGAACCTCCGATATCGTCATGTCCGGGTTATCTTTACAAACAAATGGAGTTCGTGGAGTTTGTTGGTAAGTGTGTCTGCATTAGTATTACGGAATTACAGGAGGTTGATGTGGAGAGGTCATTTTCAGATTGATGATTAGTTTTTTTTATCATACAGGGATACTGGAGTTGGTCATTGATACTGGTTTTATTCATTCACTATCAAATGTGACAAGTCCCTGTGCCCCAAACAACTGTCGCAACGACTGGTATTCAGACTACTAAACCGGCCTGCACGCTTTAGCCACATAAACCACCATTCCACCACTTGTCATCAACAAATCTCAAGTGATATGGATAGAACAGATTAACTTTAAATACCTCGATCATAGAGCATGTTTGAAATGCAGTGAACATCAACATAAATGATATTCCAAGTACGATAATTCGAGCAAGACGGATATCGTAGAAATCCGCCATTTTGAACAGTCACATGACTGATTGTCGGCCGTCATCGTTGCTTTGATCTTTACTCACATGCCAGAGTATCCTCCCACGTAAGCCGGACGGTAAGGCCACAAACACGGGTTCGAGAATCTCCCGCCCTGCCAGAAGCAAAACAAATACAATTAAATGGAACATTATATGACCTACGAGTTTCCGATGGCACACTCTTTTGAACGGCATTATTTGCTTAAAAATCATACCGTCATTCCTTAACAAAACTAATTGTGTTTAGGTTGTAAAATGAAGTAATGACAAAAATGGAGTGGAAGTCTCGGTTGTGTTGGCTCTGATATCAATTGATTTTCGACAAATAAAATCCCCCTCCCCCTGAACACGCTACGGTATCCGTGCGGTTCCGTAGTTGTTTTAAATTTCATCCTCAGTGCATGTACGTAAAGCGAAAACGCCTATTGAACCGGCAAGGCGATCTGGAATCTGGTTCGCATGCCAGCAGTATATATGACAAATCCAAATTAAAAAATCCAGCAAATGGGACGAAACCAAAATGAAGATAAACATGTATTATGAACAGTTTCTATTTTTAGAACACAAGTAAATATACATAATTGTACAAATATTAATATATTTCATTTTTTTATAATATTTTAATAACCATGCACAAAATATCAAGTCGTTTTGGAAGAAACGTTTGGTTTATTTCACATACTGGAACCTATCTCCGCATACCCACTGCGATTATGTAAATTTCCTGAGTGCTCGACCACGAAAAAAGACAGAGTTCCTAAAGTTGTTCCTATGACCATTATCAGCAGCTGAAACTCGAGCTGTAGAGCTGTACTGTAGAAAAAGCCGACAGCAGTTAACACCGACTGAAACCGATATCAGAATATGATTATTCTGCTTCATATGAAATTTCTATGTCGGGACAGGTAATAACATGAAATGTAAGGTTTACACGTTACATGCACCAATCTTAATACCCTTATAGTTCATTGTTCCAGGGACCCAGTTACCATATCATGACTTAAGTCCAAAAGTGTTCCTAAAGATTGGCTATGACCAATTAAGATTGGTTCGAGGGTTGTTCATTGGGCTATAGAAGTTCTAACTAAAGCAAAACGTATACAGGGTCTAACATAATGAAAACTAGTTTATGAAACTAGCTCCGTTTGATAGCAGTCAAACCCGTAGCGTGAGAAATAAGCGAGAGTGGGTTGGTTCATTTTCAGTTTGGTAGGAAGAAAATTTAAAAAATTTGATACTCAGATATGGCCTCTTGAGTGCCACTGATCCCGCTAATGGCAGTTATCAATCGATCGATTAGCCCGCGCTCACAAACCTTAGAGCAGGGGGTAGCAGATTTTCAAAGTCCCCTTCAAAAAGTCAGTTCAATAAATTTTGGTCGAGATTTTTCGAAAGTTGGATACAATTTTCATTTCTTTTTTTGGAAAATGAGAAGTAGTCCATTCTCAAATGATTTTCGATTTGGTACCCGGGCACTTCATATCTAAGATCTTTCTTTATTCAATAGGAAAGTGCCCCTTTTCATGGGGAAAGTGCCCTTTTCCTTGAAATAGAACTGTCCCACAAAAAAGCTCGACACTGGTCTGTAAGAGGCCCCGACACCTAACGTCATTCTGCCAATTTTTGACAGTCCAAGATAATGTCCAACGTTAAAAAAACGAAATATCAAATGGGTTATAAACACTAGAAAAAAGAGCAAATACATTTTGTCACCACACTTTCAAATGTTCATTCAGTCTTCTTCAAACTTTTGAAGGGGTGATTCCAGGCTGAAGATTGATAACCACATTAGCATAAATAATTTGCATTAGCAATCACTTGAAATCACATCCTACCAGGATTCATAAAACGATTTTGAATCACAAAATTCTTGCTCTCTCTTTTTAAGTTTCATTTTCGTCGTCTTGACCGATTCCGTCATCTGAGGACTCTCGCGGACTGTCCAGGGATACAGCCTGATACTGGGTTCCGCATTTATAAACTGGTTGCGTGGCAGGTGAGAATTCTAATACGAAGAATGTTATGGATGATAGCGTACAGGCAGTGGCCAGGATCAGTAACTGCCATTGTACTTGTAGACTACTGCTGTATGCATATGCGATTGCCGCTACGACGGACTGCAAATAAATCAATTTCGTGTTCACCATATAGATTTTTATCACTCCAAAATGAGTGGCTTACCAGCATTGGATTTCAAATATTCTTTATATTTGCTTCAATAATGTATTGCTGGCAAGACAAGAACTTTAATGTAAATCTCTTACGCAAATGACACACAGTAAACCGCGCCTAACACACACCATGGCCAACTCGGAATTTTAACAAACTCGGACAAAAACGAATTTTGCCGGTCCCAGTTTATCTGAATTAGGCAAGGTTTACTGCATATTGATTTCATGATTAGAAGGATATTTAGATTTTGATGAAGTTCGTGATGAATTTTGTTTATTGATTATGATAGGAAAGCGTTGAATATCTAATTGATTATTGACCAAAGTGCAAAGCTAGCACTAGATCGCTGAAGCATTTTGCAAACTGGACCCAGTTCAACAGTCACGAGTCAAGTTTAATCAAATTGTATAACAAGGAACTGTGGAACTGGTATTTCAATTCAATGAGTTTTGTATGAATTGCTATCTTTAATTTTCTAGTGGGAATATATTGCTTGTGATATTGGTTACCTGGACAAATTTAAACAAGGCAAAAGCTGGAGCACTGTCCTCAGGATATAAAAATCCTAACATTGAATATATCTGCAAAACAATAGAATAAAATACAGTAGATCAGTTCAGTTCATATTCCAATGGCCCCAAATTCAAATCAAATGCCCCCAGGTGCCCACTCTCCTCACCTTCCGGGGGGGGGGAGAGGGGTCTTTCTAAAGATGACTTAATCCAAAAGTGGTTTTTAATCATAAGACCGGTCTTAAATTGCTCTTAGACTTGGTCTTACACCGGTCTAAATATAAGCCATGACTATGGAAGCGGCTCATCTACATTTCATTTCTTCGTAAACATTCCCTCACCTTTTGCAATAAGTTTGTAATGCATGGATGATACCCATTTTTTCGAAGTAAAAACATCTAGAAACCGATAACCTACTAACCTGTGTATTGAAACTACTGTCACCCAAGCCTATAAGGAATGCACAGATCACCGCCACATACTTGGAAAACTTTCTAAAAAGGAATTTCATCTTACAAATTACTACCACAAAAAGTGACATGATTCAAAATCAATATGATTCGTTTGAAAATCTATGTGGGACCATTCATGAGTTACGTACCGGTACCCAAAAAGCTATCTAACATAGGTAAATATTGATACTAGGTCGATTACCCAAGTATGCAAAAAATAAAGAAACTCCATTGATTTTACTTATTACCTATATTAATGTCAAAAAAAGGTTGGGTTCTACATTTGTACTCAAATATTGAGAAAAAATAAGACCATACATTACTTTTTAAGGAATGCACATCAACTGATTTATCTTGTATCTTCACTCTCTCTACCGGGCTACATTAATGTACAGAGATTGTTTGCTTTTGACTTCAACCTTGTGGACCGAAGGCACAGCTTACATACGTACCGGTACCTAACAAATGGTCTTAAAATTATCATAGAGAAAATTTACCCAAAGTCCACATACACCGCACCATCAGTTTCTTCGATGGGAGACATTTGCGGCAGATTTAAGAATATCAGATAATACGTCGTTATGTTTACTAGGAAACCGAACAATACAATGGGATCTCTACCAAATCGTTTAATCCACTTGCCGAATAAACCGAACAGAGCACCACCTTGTGTAGAAAATTGAAAATTGTAGTGATTAAATTATCGCTAAATCATACGGGTGCAAGGCTGAAATGTGTAGCAGCTATGGTTGTGCTAACAGAGGGCCTGAACCCTGCTACCTTGGCATAACATATTCTCAGTATTCCTGCAGCCAGATTCGGACGCTAGTTTTAGATTAACTGAAGATTTACCGGTAACTCAATTATGATCGAGTCAAGTAGCTGGACTATGGACTCAAATGTCAGTTAGTCCAAAAACAGTGAAACATGCAATTGAGCGCAGTCGCTGTTGTAGCATCTGACCTAGATTCCCAAGGCAATGAAATGTGTAAGATAAAGCAAAAGTGCGTCCAGTTCCTACCACTAGTTAATACGACTATACTAGTCAACTAACAACAAAAGCAAACCATCTTGGTTAGAGTTATTCCCTCCCAAGATTAACATACATACACTTGTGTAGGTGCAACTGCATGTAATTTGTTTGAATATCTAAAATCCTTATCAAACAAGCTTGTGCACAATTATCCTTTCATTATTCAAGATTTTGATGTATTGGATATCCGTATTTAGCTTCATAATTACCTAGAATTTCACCAACTCCGATGAATATTCCACAAATTCCGATCAGGCCTTTAGCATCGGTACCAAACTTTTGCGAATGACCGACACATGTACCGTAAACACCACTGAAGAATGTGAGTGAAAGACCTGTAATGAGGTAGAAAAGACACCACACTAAAAGCTCTGTGTTTCTGAAAGGAATATTTGAGTATTTTCCAGTAAATAGGGATGATTGAGCTCCCAATATACAGCATAATGGGGGCCAATTCAGACAATTTGTACCACTACCAGAAACAACACGTCACCATTTCGTTATTTGGTGATTTACGAGTACAACATAGGAATCATAATTCATATAGTATCGCAAAGTATAGTGAATATTGGACAAGAAGGCATTCGAAGTTTCACCAGTCTAGTCAACTGCTCATATAAAATCCCACACTGAGAAAATAACAATTCTGATATGTTTTTTTTAACGTTTTTATTTTTAGTGTGGATTTCATATTATCCTCAAACATCGATAGGGTATTTAATTACATCAATGGTAACTAGTTTATGTATTGTCGTATTTTGCTTCATTGTCGTGATAAAACAAAATAAACAGATTTGTTTCATCGATCGCACATAAAAATAAAACAAATATCTACGGTTTTTGTTTCTCAAAATAGCCACATGTGCAATTTTCAATGCCTCATCCACCACGATAAAAAACATAATTCGCAATTTGGATTATCAAATTAACTTGCATACCTCGATACAACATGTGTCAATATGATTAACAAAGGACTTTTATAATTATACAATGCACAATGTATCATACAAATTACCTCAGATCTTTATACAGGCTCAATCTTTTAAATCCAAAAATTGCCAATATTGCATACTTCAGATAGTTCCGAAGAAACCTCTGTCTGCTATATGCAGTAGACTCCGCTAGCCTCAGATCTTCGGTGACGATAAATTAGCTCCGAGGTATTCGATTTTCAGGGCAGCCGGAGCAGGGATGGGTCGATATTACATGTATTCGAATGAGAAAGTTTTCAATGTTTTGCCCAGGACATACAATAATCAGAGGCTCAGTGGTAAGTGGAGTGTACTCACTTTTCATAATTTCACAAATTTAATGATGAATTTAGGTACCTGTGAATCCAAATGTGACGCTGAGCAATAACATTTCTCTAGTAATAAACAAATGGAACGATCGTTCTGTAAATGAATGATTGAAATCAATTATGTACTAAGACATCGGTAAAGTAGATAAAACTAAATTTTGACAGCATTCAAAATCACGATTAACTGAACTTACTAAGCGCTTGTAACGGCCCATTATTTCCCCGGTTTTCTCCATCACTGAAAACAGCACACAAAAATACTTAATACAACATTGTACAGACATGGCAGGGTTGGAACAGCAACCATCCTCGCTTGCCAGGGGTCCGGTATCACTCCCGAACTCGCTTCCACCAGCCCCCTGGCCTCACGAAGCGTGGTTTCATTACTGGCGCTGTTGCGCATGACGTCATATATCGATTTGCGAAATACTTCCTTGTTCGGTAAAACGTTCGCTGATTGGTCAATTTAACGGGAAAACCAACAGAAGTCTACTGACGGTTTGTTACAAGCGCTGTGATTGGTACGACCGGATTCTGGTCGGCTAGTAACGACTCCAACGACTCGTGAGGTCAAGGGGTTCGGGGAACAGCTTTAGCAGAGTGGGTTCGAATCCCTTGACGGGTGAAGATGAGCAGTGACTGGATACAGAGTTGAGCATCAGGAAAATAGGTTTTCATCAAAAATTCCAATTCCCGCTTTTTTCCTGACTGTTTCTTGACATGCAAGTTGTTTACCCTGACTTGATCTGCTAAGAATCAAATCTTGATCTGCTAAGAATCAAATTAATTTACATAGTCAAATATGTAAAACACTAAGACACTTTAGAACAACAGGATTTATCAAAATGTTATGTCATATTCTACATTGAATTCAATTACGTTTCAACGATTTCACCCTGTAGCACTACTCCATTAGAACATCGCTCAACATTGCAATTTTTTGGAAAAATTGAAATCAATTCGCAGCAGTTAATCGGTAAAACGATTTTCAAACAGCACACTGTCGTAAATTACTTTACCCCGGATTTATTGGAACTACTAGAGACTCCATACTGGTCTCTTGTCGACCTTTCAGACAGAACAATATCGCGAGAAACAAAACGCCCGCCACACAGACCGCTGTAAACACTAAAAACAACGTAGTCCTGGTCGCCGCGTCCACTGTTATATCACCTTTGAACGTAAAATAAACATACACGTTTCCTATCAGCAAACTGGAAGATAAAAGAAAAACCCGAAAATCTAATCACGTGCAGTAATGTAAGCATAGATGCACATTCGACAGCCATTACATTAATTCTGGTAACATATAGACATTGATATATGTGTTTAAATCGAATAGCCTGACTCTCACGAAAAAGTAAGTTCAGAAGTCTGGATACTACTAGTTTTTATACAATTTTCATCATCATTATTATCATCATTTTCGTTTTATCAAGAGTACCTGGAAAAAGCATAGCTCCCCTTAGTTTGAATGTAGGAAAATTCAAATTCATTTGTGCTGGCCCCCCTATTGCCTATCTTACGAAGCATCGAAAAATTATATTATCTGAAAGAAGATTTTAGGGCACCCACCTGCACTGAAACAATGCCCAGAAAATTCCACTTGTAATTGCGATTGTATCGGAATCAGAATTGATAGTTAAGTAACTTCCTTGTGCCGTCCATATCACTAAAAATACAATCGAGACAGATCTTTTTACTAGCACAAGAGCGAAAAATAATGCAATTTTTGAATGACGAATATAGTCACCTGCCGCAGCGATTCCGACCAAAACCGACATCGTGTACAATGCCCACGTCATTGGTTTCAAAAATGACGCTATAAACAGCCTGCAAACATCAACAACGCGATAGTGTATAAGGACTGTTAAAATAATTCTTTTCAGTTTACTTTTGGGGTGACTGGCTCAAACGTTCGTCAAGAAGTTTACGTGTATGGATAAACTCCATGACAATGATTGTACCTGTGTTTTAAACAGTTACAAGGAAGTTCATATTTTGCTACAGTATTTTTGCAAACATTATTTTACCGCCATCTAATAATCAGATAACATTCATATCACTATGATTAGATTAAGGGATAAGGGTTTAAAAGGGTTAGGTTTATGGTTTCTTATTGTTTAAGGTTCGTTTAAGGTCAGGGCTGGAATACCGGGCAGTTAAGACATTCAGTGGTTTACAAGCCTAAGTGAGTTGACTTTACTGAACTAGCGATATATAGCTGCCCCGGGTTCGAACTCAAATTTCTTCTATATCGATGCCACGAAGTAACAATCAAAAACAATTGACTTAACACATTGCCATGTCGACACGATATCCACCAGTCCACCTTTCTGTTATTATAGTATCTAACTGATCTATCCTTCAACGCTCAAACTTAACTATAAAATGGAATAAAATAAAACAATATCAATACCCACGCATAAATAGCACCAGATACCATCATCGAAATTTTGAGGCCTAACACGCTAACAATCGAAGGCGCCGCCCAATTCGATACTGCGAATGAAGCATAAATTATCGCAAGGCTGAAAAAAAAAGTTTTTCACTTTAAGAAATTTTCGCAAAAAAAGAATTGCCAGACTAAATCGGATTTTTTCATATGCAAATGAAACCTTGTATATCCATTTCCGGTGAATGTACTGTTTGGTTCATTTATTGCTCCTTCGATTACTGTCTCCTGCAATAGAAATCGATCGGATTTTCCCAGTCTTTCCAAATTATCAAAAGTTTAGCAGCTTCAATAACTCAGAGGGGGATAAGGCACGTGATAAGTGGGTTCAAGTCCTACTGCCTGCTTACAGCGCACAGGCAACACTTCAAAAGCCATCGTATCATGGATATGGATGGAGCGAGTGGAGTAGCATGAAAAATAATCAAATAGAGCCAAGTGTAAACCTTAGTGTATGTCGGATATTTTAGGCCGTGTAAATCATCTGACTTGGACAAAGTCTGACGTTGAACCCACCACTTTCCGAAAACTACGATTTGAGAATGTAGTGTAGGTAGACTGAACGAACTGACTGACAGATTGGACTGGTTGCTGGTTGGGGTTGACATTTGACCATGATCATCATCGTTTTAGCTTCATGAACCACCATTCCACCACTTGTCATCAACAAATCTCGAGTTATATGGATAGAACAGATTAACTTTAAATACCTCGATCATAGAACATGTTTGAAATG